>NW_020201075.1:49261-55960 GCF_001531365.2 Cynara cardunculus var. scolymus | reverse complement strand
TTTACATCATCCAAAATAATGACTTACGCCGACTTTTCCCAAATAACAAGAATTTTGAGTGGGTTTAAGTCACTCATTATTACCCTACAATCTTGAGTTACACAGCCCCCAAAACAGATTGCACACTCTTCGAGTGACAACCATTTGGGGGGTCTAAACTCATCATTTTCAAGGATTTTAACTCTATTTTCAAGGTAACAAATAATGTTAACATCCAGAAAAAGTATTTCTTGATTCCATTGAGTTTTGAGGAAGATAGGACCGGTTTAAGATGCATGCACGATTCTGCCATATTTTGAAATATAACTTTACATGATTAAATTCTACATGCAATAGGTTTTCTTCTACTTTCTTAGAGTTCAAACAACATGGATCATAGATTACCATCCTTTTGAAGACATTTTCATGTCTTTGATGTATAATCTCCCCTTTTTAACTTTCCAGAATTTAACTACAAAATCAAGAAGTGGGAGTAGGAAGATGAAAATTTTGTTATTTTGCAAAAGTAAAATAACTAGTATCATACCTTTTTCTTATATTCTTGAATATATACTTCAAGATTGAAAGAATTTCAAAAGGCTTGCCTGAAGATGGAATCGGTTGGAGGGAGGTTTGTTTTAGAGAGAGATTAGAGAGATGAAAAGTTTAAGCTGATGATAATTGGAAATGAGAGTTTTTCAAAGAAATCGAGGTATTTATATGAGGGATTTAAGAAAAGAAATGGGCCGGCCTCAAAGGCCCAAGTCCATTTAAAATTATTTTTCTCTTAAACAATTTATGGCCCATTAGATTTATATCAAAATACGATTTGTTAAAGATATTATTATTGTTATTAAATCAAAACTTCACATTTTTGGCCAAATTATTTGGGCATTCAAATGGGACTTCTATATTTTTAATTTGGACTTTATAATATCAACTTTATTATTTCTGGAGCATTTGATAAAATATTTTGACATTACATAAGTTAAGTTTATCCGCTACTTGTCGAAACAAGTCTTACTGAACTATACTTTTGGGAACTAAGCAAGATGAATTCCCATCAATCATGACTAGATCCTAAATAAATATAGCTCTAATTATAGGTACCCTACAAATGTGCTAACCTGATGCTCCAAGAATGACGGATGTCATATTCTCCCCAAGTCAGAAAAATTTTGTCCCGAAATTTATTTGTCAGTCCTTAACTTTAGACTCGATTGGGGAACAAGTGGGGGTATTTGCTTTTCATGAAATCCTCTCTTTCCCACGTATATTCTGGTCCATGCCTCGAAGTCCAATGAACTTTTACAATTGGGATTTTGCTATACCTCAGCTGTTTTACTTTTCTATCCATGATTTCTGTTGGTTGTTCAATGAAGCGCATATGTTCGTTAATTTCCACATCTCCCAATGGCATGACCAGAGTTTCATCAGTTAAGCTTTTTCTGAGATTTGACACATAGAATGTATCATGAATAGCGCTCAGCTCTTGTGGCGGTTTTAACTTATATGCCACTGGTCAAATTCTCTCGGATATTTGAAATGGACCAATATATCGAGGACCCAATTTCCCTCTTTTCCCAAATCGTATTATTCTTGGACAATATCATGCCTAGTTAGTTGCCGATCGCTAATTTCTAGCCAACTGAGTGGAGATATGCATTTACGTCCATATAATGCTTCATAAGGCGCACATTGAATACTGGTATGATAGCTATTGTTGTATGTAAATTCGACTAATGGAAGGTGCATATCCCAGTTTCCTCCGAAATCTATGGCACATGCGCGCAACATGTCTTCCAGTGTCTGGATTTTTCTTTTCGTCTGTCCATCCGTTTGAGGGTGGTATGAAGTACTTAGATCCAGATGTGTACCCAACCCTCTTTGAAGTGATTGCCAAAATCTTGACGTAAATCGACTGTCCCTATCCGAGATAATGGAAATAGGTACTCCGTGCCGAGTAATTATTTCATTTATATAAATCTGAGCCATTTTCTCCATCTTATAATCTTCTCGGATCGGTAGAAAATGAACAGATTTCGTCATTCGATCTATAATCACCCAAATTGCATCATGCCCTTTTCCAGTTCTGGGCAGCTTTGTGATGAAATCCATCGATATTTGTTCCCACTTCCATTGGGGAATCTCGGGTTGTTGAAGTAGAGCGGATGGTTTTTGGTGTTCTGGTTTGACCATTGCACAAGTTAAACATTTGCCTACGTCAAGTGCAATGTCTTTCTTCACTCCAGGCCACCAATAGTGTTCCTTAAGGTCCTTGTACATCTTATCCGCTCCCGGGTGGACTGAGT
Source organism: Cynara cardunculus var. scolymus (assembly GCF_001531365.2). NCBI lineage: Eukaryota > Viridiplantae > Streptophyta > Magnoliopsida > Asterales > Asteraceae > Cynara > Cynara cardunculus. The sequence goes on along the minus strand of NW_020201075.1, from coordinate 53,669 downwards.
ATTTTGATCGATGGGCTTCATCCAAAATTATGRATCTAWGATTRCCAATCTTAGGWATCCAAACCTTGTCTCCCAAGTAATACACTCCWTCTGATTTCAGTTGAAACTTAGTCTCTATGTGGTGTAGAGTTTCATTCTTCAAATTCTCCTTCTTTAATGCCTCTTTTTGATCCTCGAGAATTTGTTCCTTCAAACTGGTGTTCACTATTGCTCCCAACGCTCTCACCCTTGTTGGCTTCACTCTTTCCTTCCTACTCAGAGCGTCGGCCACCACGTTTGCTTTGCCGGGGTGGTACTTGATTTCACAGTCGTAATCACTAAGTAGCTCAATCCATCTTCTCTGCCTCATATTTAACATCTTCTAGTTAAGGATATGTTGAGGCTTTTGTGATCAGTGTACACAGTGCATTTGGTACCATAAAGGTAGTGTCTCCAAATCTTAAGTGCAAATACTACGACTCCCAATTCTAGATCTTGCGTAGTATAATTCTTCTCATGCACTTTGAGTTGCCTTGAGGCATATGCAATGACCTTATCTTTTTGCATTAGCACACATCCCAATCCTTGATGTGATGCGTCACAATAGACCACAAAGTTTTTCGAACCCTCTGGTAAGGATAAGATAGGTGCATTACATAGTCTTTGCTTAAGGGTCTCGAACGCCTCTTCCTGTTTCTCACCCCAGACAAATTTCTTGTCTTTCTGACTTAAGGTTGTGAGTGGTTGTGCGATTTTTGAAAAGTTCGTGATGAATCGCCGATAATAGCCAGCCAAACCAAGGAATTGACGAATTTCCGTCGGGGTTCTTGGGGCTTCCCATTTCTTAATGGCATCAATCTTGGCAGGATCTACCTGAATCCCTTTTTCATTAACCACATGACCAAGAAATTGTACTTCATGAATCCAGAACTCGCATTTGGATAATTTTGCATACAATTACTGGTTCTGAAGTAGCTCTAATATCATCCTCAGATGTTTCTCATGGTCCTCCTTGCTTCGTGAGTAAATCAGTTTATCGTCTATGATAACGATTACAAATTTATCCAGGTATGGTCTGTAGACTTTATTCATTAGATCCATAAAGACTGCCGGTGCTTTGGTTAGCCCGATTGGTATAACCATAAATTCGTAATGATCGTACCGGGTTCTGAATGCTGTTTTGGGAATGTCCTCTTCCCGAATTCTCACTTGATGGTATCCGGATCATAGGTCAATCTTGGAAAAGTATACAGCGCCTTGGAGTTGATCGAACAAATCATCGATTCTAGGAAGAGGGTATCTATTCTTGATGGTCAACTTATTAAGTTCCCTATAATCAATGCACATTCGCATTGACCCATCTCTCTTTTTGATGAATAGAACTGGTGCACCCCATGGTGAGAAAATTGGTCTTATAAATCCCTTATCCAATAACTCTTGGAGTTGGCTTGACATTTCTTGCATTTCCGTTGGTGCCAAACGATATGGTGCCTTTGCTACTGGGGCAGCTCCAGGGATTAAGTCGATACCAAATTCAACTTGTCTTGGCGGGGGTAATCCTGGTAAATCTTCGGGAAATACATAAGGAAACTCCCGAACTACGGGGAAATCGTCAATAGATTTCTCTTTGACCTTCTTATCAATAACATGAGCCAAAAATGCAACATAATTCTTCTTCAAGTACTTCCGCATCTTCATGCATGATACTATCTTAATTTTTTGATCTGACTCATCTCCTCGAATCACAATTGAGTCACTTCCTTCTTGAGAAATTCGGATAACCTTTTTCGAACAGATTATTTTAGCTCGATTTTTGGATAGCCAATGCATACCTATGACTATATCAAAACTTCCTAGCTCAATCGGAATGAGGTCTATGCTGAAATCCTTGTTGGCTAAACTTAGAGTACGATCCATGATTATGTCTCTAGCCTTAATTTCTTGGCCATTGGCAAATTCTATTACATAAACTTCTTCGAACCTTTGGGGCTTTAAGTTAATCTTCGGCTTAAAATCTAGTGATACAAAACTTCTATCTGCCCCTGAATCAAATAAAACCGATGCAAATTCATTATTCAAGAGAAACGTACCTGTAACCACATTGGGATCATGCCTAGCTTCTTTGGCTCCGATCTCAAATGCTCTCCCCCGTGCCTGTCTTTCTGGATTTCCTTGACTGGCTGGTCGGGCTTGGTTAGCATTTGCTTCTTGTTTTCTCTTTGGGCAAACATTCCTCATATGATCTGGGCTCCCACAATCGAAACACAATCGTCTTCGGCAATCCTTTGCTGTATGACCCCCTAGGTGACATCTTTGACAAATGATGAAATTCTCCCAGTGCGGATATTTGCATTTATTGCACTTAGACTTGCCTCCTTGATTTACCACCTGAGTCCCAAAATTTCCTACCACTCTCCTATTCTTGTCGAATCTTCCCCCAGATCTTCGGTTCCCCTGCTCCTCCATCTTTCTCTTTCCTTTAGCGAATACTCCAGATCGAATAACATTATTCGTGAGCTTGGTGGCAATATCTATTGCCTCCTGAAGGGTCTTTGGATTTGCCGAGGTGATGTTTCCTCTAATCTCTGGAGACAATCCCCAAATATATATCTCAATACGGACTTCCTCCGGTGTCACTAGATGTGGTACTAGATTCGCTAACTCATGGAATCAGGCCGTATAAGCAGCTATTTTTTCCCCTTTCATTTCATGATTCCATAACTCCATTTCTAACTTTTAGAGTTCACTTCTTGGGCATTATTCATTCTTAAGTAGTTTCTTAAATTCTTCGCAAGAAAGTTGGTTAGCCGCTTCCCGACCGCTAGCTTGCACCAAAGTATTCCACCATGTCAGCGCTCGACTCTACAATAAGCATGCAGCATATTCCACTTTGTTTGCTTCTGTGCATTTGCTGATATGGAGGACAGATTCCATACCCTCTATCCAAGTCAGTAACCCTACAGCCCCCTCAGTCCCATGGAATTCTTTTGGGTTGCAGGATCTGAAGGATTTATAAGTGCATTCCCGGGTTGTTCTAGGCTCGGAATTAGTTGGTTGGTTAGCATTTAATCCTACTGCTACTTGGCTGACAATGTTGGGGAGTGCAGCCAATAGCTGTTCTGACACGAGTCGTGCAACCTCAGGGTTTTCTCTTCTTGGCGGCATTTTCTAAGGCCTAAGTCAGAAGGGAATTCGTCATTTTCATCGCAATAACAAGGATAATAACTTCTAGTCATTTAAATGATGCCAAGGATATTCATCGCATGGATAACATTCAAGCATTTATATAACCAAACAGATTAATCTTATATGCACCATGACTTGACGTAAATAAGCATTCCTCAAAAAGATATCATGCATTCCTAACATCAACATCAACATTCCTAACATCAACATCAACATTCCACTCAACACCCAACACTTGTACAATCTTCTAATCTCCCGCCTTGCTGCAATGACGGCATCCGTCTTTCTCATCATTCGCTGATGGTGTGCTTTCATCACATCAGATAGGTTGTTTAGAATGTGGTGATGATATCCCAGCCGAGTCTGGTGAGTTTGAGTATCTGCTGCGATCCACTGCACCCACTCTCGTTCGACCAGATTCATGCCCTGGGCGTAGGATGCAGGTACTCCGGTCACTATTTGAGATGTCCTGCTCCCCTGCTGTGGTCGCGATGACTCTCCTCTTACTCTAGCAGAGTTTTCAAAGGTCACTCGCCTAGGTAATGGAACACTCTTCCTAGGCGTGACTCTAGTCCTTGGGCCGTGAAAGGCTTGAGATGGAAGGTCAAGTACTGGCTCCGATGGGGGCAGTACAAATGCTGGTGGTGAAGCAGGTGTCTTGCTGGTTGATGTGTCCTCCTGCCCATTCGGGTCTACCTCCACATTAATGGATGAGCTCCTTCGGGATCGGCCAACCACATAGCCGGATTCATCTGCCGATTATTCACTAGATGCAGATGATGCCATAGTGATCTGAGGTATTAACAATCTTAATTACGAAACGCACCATCTATAAATACTTAGTGATATAACAGAAGCATGTAAGCAAGGCTAAGGGTGGCAATCAACCTAGATCCTCTAGATATAAAGTCTCTGGTTGCACTACCAGAGCGTCTGGTTGCATGACCAAAGCCTCTGGTTGCATAACCAGAGCCTTTGGTTCGTCTTACATACTTAGGAAAGTATTAGGTAGCTCGTTCATCGGTCCTCTGATTTAACTTATATACTTAGAAAAATAATGGATTTCTCGTCCATCGGTCCTCTGGTTCCACATACATACTTAACAAATTTAAGGGATTTCAATCCCATCGCCTCTGGTCCTTTTAGCCAGAGCTTCTGGTTCAACATGGTTACTTTTTCTATCCATCGCCTCTGGTTCTTCTAACCAGAGCTTCTGGTCCAACATGGACACTTAGCATTTACA
>NW_020201075.1:46848-48621 GCF_001531365.2 Cynara cardunculus var. scolymus | reverse complement strand
TCCTGAAAACCATGAAACATAAAACAAGGTCAACTACAAAGAGTTGGTGAGTTCATGGGTTTTCACATGCACAAAACGTTACAATGCATAAATCAKTTCTTGCAAAACTATACACAACTTTTGCACATAATAAATGTAAATCCATAACGATGTTTAGAAACTTGAGACGCTACTGATCCTTTCCTGACCAATGTGCCCCATTATTTTACGAACGACCATAAGTTGCCCGTACATTCACTTAGGTCCCACAGTTCGTAATAGTACTAATTCAGCGGTGGTACAAATTCCACATGATTAGACCAATAAAACATAGGTAATGTGCACCCCTTTCTGGGTGGGACTGTCAATACAATAGCGGCTATCCACAATACCACGACCCCGGGACATGTCCGAGTTAACAAGTAGCGTTTACGGACGGGGACTTTATTTGGAAACATACTCCCAAGCACATCAATTTAGTATTTATATTATTGTGCAAAACAGTAACAAAACTTGACTAAACAGTTCTTTAGCCCAACGATATCAACTAAACAATTCTTTAGTCCAATGGTTTTTAACAAGGCATCGACTAAACAGTTCTTTAGCCCATTGGTTTTATAAATAAACAGTATAGTTTGCATACTTCATGCTTTCCCCCAGTTTAAACAAACAAAAAACATTAAAAGTGGGGACGAGAGAACTCACTGGTTTGAGGCTAAATATCCAAGAATTTGGTGACGTTTGAAGCGTTAAACGTCCGCCCTAACCTTCCTAGACAGACCAACATCCAGAAATTAGATCACCTATGGGTTCTTGACAAAGATAAAGCCAAATTGTATCTTATGTAATGCCAACGAGTTTTTATGAATTAAAGTTGATATTTTATTATTTATTCTAAAAATAGCCCATAATTTATATATATTAAAAGAAATCAAAATCCTTTATACAAAAGCTGATTTTTGGACAGATTATAAATTCTGTTTCTGGTATTTTTGGGTTTCACAAATCACTATAAATAGGAACCTTCCAAAAGTCATTTTATGTCCAACTTTTTACATCATCCAAAATAATGACNGCCGACTTTTCCCAAATAACAAGAATTTTGAGTGGGTTTAAGTCACTCATTATTACCCTACAATCTTGTGTGTCCACAATATCTTTGATCAATCTTCAATAATCTTCACAATCATCATGGCAGATCAAGATATGACATTAAGATCATCAAGAACACATAAGAATATTGAGAGAGAAAGTCMAATRGTCAATCCTTCTATTATGCACGTATTATTACAATTAAGCTCTCTTACTACTAATTACAAAGACTAAACCATATTTATATGGTCAAACATACAAAGACAAAGTCAAAGTCAAACCTCTAAGAAAAGTCAAACACGCTGACTTTTTACAATTATAGACAATATTAAACCTTTCAAGACGAAAAAAATTAATACTGATTTCTCAGTCCTAACATTCTCCCCCTTTGTATTCAGACTTGAACGAAAAATTCTGCGCTTTGAGTACTTGTTTGAACTTTGAAACTTTATGCACAAAATGTCTTCTTCAAAATGAAATCTTCAACTTGAAATCTTTAAACAATCAATTGTTGAGATAGATCTTCTAGCATTCTCCCCCTCGAATGTAGAATCTCGGTGATCTTCTATTATGACAATGTAGATCAAAAACATTCTTCAAAAATACTGTACAAGATGTGATCTTCAAAGAATCTTCAGAATTAAACTTCAGTAAACTATTGTGAAAATGATCTTCACATTCAATATCTCTCAGTCGTTGAAG
>NW_020201075.1:35833-43436 GCF_001531365.2 Cynara cardunculus var. scolymus | reverse complement strand
CCCTCTAACTACAGTTCAAACTATCGAAGTCTTCTAGACAAGTATACTTTATCCCACCTGAGAGTCAATCCAAAATCTAAAACCGAATGATTGTTAAGGCTTTAAGCAATGAAAGTCTACAACAATTCAAAGCAAATATTGTTGCTGTTATGAGTCTGCAACAYGTCTGTCCAGTGTCAGATATGGCTTTCACAGGCTGCTTATTTCTAATCTTGATCCCCCAACTGCTGGATGTAAAGAGGCTGGTCCTTTTATCAACAAGTCAGATGAAGCTCTCAAGTCCGGTTACAATCAAAAACAAAACTGTTATCCACGCTTTATGTTTAAACAAGTCTGTTGTTGCTGTCGCTTATCAGGCTCAAATCAGTCAGTCAAGATAGCAAATCTCTGGCTAAATGATAGCAAATCTCTGTCTAAAGCACTAGGTAGTCCACACACTCCTCAACTGTTGACAGTGAAGTCTGATATTTCAATGTACACCCAACAGCAAGACCTGCAACTCAAACCTGTACTCTGTGCTGTTTTGCTGCTGCCTATATTCACAACCTGCACAGTTCTATTTGTAGCTGTGAACACAGAAATCTGCTGCTTCTGCTTGCTTTCTTCTTCTGTTTCTCCACACCAAAAACTTTTAACAATGATCCACCTTCTGTGTATTGCTGCTGTATATTGTTGTGTAAAACAGAAACGTGCTGTTTCTTTCTTCTTTATACTTGCTGCTTCACACTGCTGTTACTGTGTTAAGACCTATCAAGACAATATGCACACTGTCACAAAATTGCACACTGCTGTCAATTTGTGGAGCTACTGTTTTAGACTTGCTGTTAAAACAGTCCCAAAATGCAAAACAAAACCTGCAAACTGTTAACCTGCACACTGTTAATACCTCTGTTAAGAACCTGTCACATAAAAATCATGATTGCAATGTTGTCTAAACATAGCACAGCACAACATTTCCCTGCTATTAATCTCTGTTGCTGTTGAAAACAKATGATGTCTGCTTTCCAAACACAAACACAACACTTAAACAAATCACAACAAATTGTTGCTTAAACCTGCACACTTAAACACTTAAATCTGTCAAGATGGTTATGATGAACGAGATACAACAGGCTAGCAAGTTCTAAAACACTTTCAAAACAGTTCACAGCATGAAGTATAGCCTACTGCATGATCTTTAGTCCTCTTATAACTAACAGACCAAGACTAATCAAGACAATTTGAATCAACAGCTGCTGCCAAAAGTCATGAACAAAATTCATAGCAAACAATCTTAAATTGTATGTACCTGTCACTAAGAACAAAAAAAATCACAAACACAGGTTCAAACGTTCACAGTCTATGTAGTTGCAGATGGGTATGGTAATACAGCTGCAGAAATCTACAGTCTATGATTCCAACAAAATGAACCAAGAAACAGTGAGCAACACAGAACCTGGAGATAACTAGAGAATGTTAGACCAAGATTTACCAAATTGGCTGCTGTATGTCACAATCGCGTCAACTCAGAATCCTAAATCAAATGATATGAATGATATATAATGAACGATTGAGAAAGATGACAGTCAACTGTTAGAAAACCTTGCTGCGATTAAATCCAAAATCGTATGAATTGAGCGATTTATCAAAATGAATCAAGAAACATTGAACAATTAAGAATCTGGGTAAAATTGATTGAGCGGTTTAGAAGTCCGCTCAAAATACTTCAATGCGGTCAAGGGTTGATATAAACTGCTCAAAATTAAAACCTAAACACCTGATTTGTACAAAATGTCCGGTTTAAGAATCCGTGCAAGGAATCCCGTGAAGCTTTCTACGATTTAGACTTAGACTAGAATAAGAACTTTACCTGTTGATCAAATCCGAACATTATCCGCTCGTTCTCCGGTCAAGTTATGTTAGGTTTACATGAACACCGGACAAGACTCCTGCGGTGTAGATGAATACCGCTTGAAATCCGGTGATGCTTTGTACTAAACCGCTTAGAAATCCTGTGAAATGATTTATTTGTGCGGTGAAGATGAACACTGAACCTGTGAAATGATTTGAAGAACCAACCGAACTCTTTATCCGGTCAACAAAATGTGGGCTTTGAAGATGGGCCAAAAACAATTGGGCGGTTAAACAAAACTAAACCAAAAAAATATTAAAAAAAAGCTGATCAAAACAACAAAAACATAAAAAACAAAAAAATATTTAAAAAAATGGATCAAAAACTCTGGTTTTAAAAAAATTCAAGAACACGAAAAAAATTTAAAAACACAAAAAATCCAATCAAATCTTGATAAAAGTTGATCAAATCACAAAAATTTGTGAATAACAAAGATTCACAACACAATTTCGAACATTTTGATCATATTTTTAACATAAAAACACAAGATTTTATGAAAAAATCGAATCAAACAGAAAGAAAAAAATAAGAACACGAAGAACAAAAAAAAACAGAAAATAAAATTTCACTTATCTTTTCGATTTCTTCATCTGATTTCTTGCATTCCAGCTTTGATACCAATTGTGTGTCCACAATATCTTTGATCAATCTTCAATAATCTTCACAATCATCATGGCAGATCAAGACATGACATTAAGATCATCAAGAACACATAAGAATATTGAGAGAGAAAGTCAAATGGTCAATCCTTCTATTATGCACGTATTATTACAATTAAGCTCTCTTACTACTAATTACAAAGACTAAACCATATTTATATGGTCAAACATACAAAGACAAAGTCAAAGTCAAACCTCTAAGAAAAGTCAAACACGCTGACTTTTTACAATTATAGACAATATTAAACCTTTCAAGACGAATACAATTAATACTGATTTCTTTACACAGCCCCCAAAACAGGTTGCACACTCTTTGAGTGACAGCCATTTGGGGGGGTTTAAACTCATCATTTTTCAAGGATTTTAACTCTATTTTCAAGATAACAAATAAGGTTAACCTCCAAAAAAAGTATTTCCCGATTGCATTGAGTTTTGAGGAAGATAGGACCAGTTGAAGATGCATGCACGATTCTGCCATATTTCAAAATATAACTTTACATGATTAAATTCTACATGCAATAGGTTTTCTCTTACTTTCTTAGAGTTCAAAGAACATGGATCATAGATTACCATCCTTTTGAAGACATTTTCATGTCTTTGATGTATAATCTCCCCTTTTTAACTTTCCAGAATTTAACTACAAGATCAAGAAGTGGGAGTAGGAAGATGAAAATTTTGTTATTTTACAAAAGTAAAATAATAGTATCATACCTTTTTCTTATATTCTTGAACATACTTCAAGATTGACATAATTTCAAAAGGCTTGCCTGAAGATGGAATCGGTTGGAGGGAGGTTTGTTTTAGAGAGATTAGAGAGATGAAAAGTTTAAGCTGATGAAATTGGAAATGAGAGTTTTTCAAAGAAATCGAGGTATTTATATGAGGGATTTAAGAAAAGAAATAGGCCGGCCTCAAAGGCCCAAGTCCATTTAAAATTATTTTTCTCTTAAACAATATATGGCCCATTAGATTTATATCAAAATACGATTTGTTAAAGATATTATCGTTATTAAATCAAAACTTCACCTTTTTGGCCAAACTATTTGGGCATTCAAATGGGACTTCTATATTTTTAATTTGGACTTTATAATATCAACTTTTTTATTTTCGGAGCATTTGATAAAATATTTTGGCATTACATAAGTTGACTTTATCCGCTACTTGTCGAAACAAGTCTTACTGAACTATACTTTTGGTAACTAAGCCAGATGAATTCCCATCAATCATGACTAGATCCTAAATAAATATAGCTCTAATTATAGGTACCCTACAAAGGTGCTAACCTGATGCACTAAGAATGAAGGATGTCACAGAAGTAGGCCCGAAGTCACCCAATACATCAAGTAATTGGTGATCCATCAGCACCTATTCGTACACTGTCTGCGACAGCTAATGAGTGTTTATATTCCACGTTCTTGAGTAATATTGAGCCGACTAAGGTATCCGAAGCCTTAGCTGATCCGGATTGGATACTAGCCATACAAGAAGAGCTGAACTAGTTCGAAGCACTCAAAGTCTGGAGATTGGTTCCACGTCCCTACAACAAGACAATTATCGGTACAAAATGGGTATTCAAAAATAAAAAGGACGAAGATGGTGTTGTGGTAAAAAATAAGGCCCGGCTCGTCGCTAAGGGATATAATCAACAAGAAGGCGTTGACTACGACGAAACTTTTGCCCCGGTTGCAAGGATTGAAGCAATATGGATGTTTCTAGCGTACGCGGCACACAAGAACTTCACAGTGTACCAGATGGATGTCAAGACAACATTTCTATATGGTCTTCTCAAAGAGGAAGTCTACGTTTCACAACCGGAGGGTTTTGTTGATCAGTCAAAGCCGGATCATGTCTACATCCTTGACCGAGCTCTTTACGGTCTTAAATAAGCTCCGAGAGCCTGGTATGACATTTTATCAGAGTTTCTGGTAAAGTCAGGCTTCTAGAAAGGTAATATTGACACAACCCTTTTCATTAAAAAGGAAAAGTCTGATATTATTTTGATACAAATTTATGTAGACGACATAATATTTGGATCTACAAACCCCAAATACAGCAAAAACTTTTCTGCCTTGATGGTTTCCCGTTTTAAAATGAGTATGATGGGTGAGATGAACTTCTTTTTAGGTTTTCAAGTAAAAAAATTATCTTCCGATATCTTTATTTGTCAAACAAAATATATTTTAGATATCCTGAAGAAATTTAATATGGAAAACTGTTCATCTATCAAAACACCTATGGCTCATGGAACGAAAATCCATGCTGATCTTTCTTGAAAAGCTGTTGATCAGAAAACATATCAAGGCATGATAGGTTCTTTAATGTATTTGACGTCTTGTAGATCTGATATTATGTTTTGAACACATCTTTGTGCCAGATATCAGTTTAATCCAAATGAGTCCCTGCCGTTAAGTGCATTTTCCGATATCTCAAAGGGACTGCTAATCTTGGACTCTGGTATCCCAAGGGTACTAGTTTTGAATTGACAGCTTATTCAGATGCAGACTATGCAGGCTATATGTTGGACAGGAAAAGTACATCAAGACATCTACAGTTTTTGGGAGACAAGCTAGTCAGCTGGGCATCAAAGAAACAGAACTGCGTATCCATTTCCACTGCCGAAGCAGAATATGTAGTTGCTGCAAGCTGCTATTCTCAAGTGTTATGGATGCAGACACAACTTAGAGACAACGGGTTCTACTTTAATAAAATTCCCATTTACTGTGATTCCAAAAGTGCTATTGCTATTTCTTGTAATCCTGTTCAACACACAAAAACCAAACATATAGATATCTGATATCATTTTATTAAAGATCATGTAGAAAAAAAAACATTGAACTGTATTTTGTAAATACAAAATTTCAATTAGCTGACTTATTTATGAAAGCTTTAGATGAATATCTGATCATATTTGAGGGGAGTGTGGATTTTTATCTGTTTCTTGAATATCTGATCATATTTTGAGGGGGAGTGAATTTTATCTGTATTGAACTAACAGTTTATATTTTTTCTTACATGTATTTTAAACATTATCTAATTTTTTGAAAGATGTAGAGTTTAAAAATATAAGTGTTTGGCCAATTTAGTCTAATCCGGACAACACTTGTCCGATTTATTGCAAATCCGAACCACACTTGTCCGATTTAGACTAATTCAGACAAAAGGCTATTTGATAAACTCTTATCCGGATAAGGTTAGATATGTTTACAAGGGATTGAGTGGATTTGTAAATCGCCTACTTGATTTGACCGGATTCCTAAATCGCTTGTCTTATTTGTTTTTTCCAAGTCCTTAAATCATTCATCTCTTGAGCGGTTTAATCCTTTGTTTGAGCGATTTAGCTTTCTTTGTTGTGCGATTTATATCTAAATCGATTGACTCTTGAGCGATTTATTCTTAAACCGGACGAGTCTTGACCGGTGTTCGTCTAAATCGCCTATGCCTTGAGCGATTTATTGTTCGGATTAACACTTAGTTGATTCTTATTCCATAAATCGGACACCTCTTGACCGATTTATTCTAATCCGGATAAGCCTTGAGCGGTTTAAAATTTGAATGAGTTTTGACTTTGACTATAAATAATCGACTGCTTTTTATTTTTCATTTTTTACTCCCATTCACTATTCATCTTCGTCTCTTGTCATTTTTCCTGTTAAATCGCTCAAGTACTTCAAGATTATCGATCTTCAATCTGCTTCATCTCCATTTCTAATCATAAGGTTTACCTTTGTTTGATGTATTGAACATTATTCCTTGTCGATATCAATCTTATGGATAAATAGGGACTATTTGGACTGTATAATCTTCAAATTTTGAATCTAATAAATCTGAGTATGATTCGAACCATAAACTGTTTAATAACCAAAATCAGGTTAATCACAATTAATCGATCCTAATAAAACAAGTTCTCTTGTTAATCTTTGTTCCTTTTTGATAGTTTTAGGTTAAGATTTCTTTAGGGTTTGTTTTTAGTGTTTTTTTTAGAGTTTTGGTTTTGACCGGATTTCTCACCAGAGTAGGTTTGTCTAATTTAGGATTTTGGTTTTAGACTTAGTAATTTTTTTTCCTCTTAGTTGACCGGATTAGAAATCCGGTTAACAATTTTTTTTTTGTTTTGGTTTTAATTTTTTTTGAGCTTTTAGTTTTTCTAATTCATTTTTTTATATTTTTTTATGTTAAATTTTTTTTATGTTTAGTTTAGTTTAAATTTTTTTTGAGTTAGTTTAAATTTTTTTTAGTGTTAGTTTAGGTTTTTTTTAGTAAATTTTTTCTTAATTTTTTTTTTACTTCTAGTATTTGAATTGCTTGAATAATATGGGTTCTAATATGTTTAGATTTCTTACAGGTAAATGGAGGACATACATCATCAGTCTGACGAGGAATCTCATATTCCCTCGGTCAGATCTGACAACATCCAAAACCCTCCTCAACCCATAAATGAACCCATACCTTCCGAAACACTTTTCCCTTAATGCCAGTATCTCGACATTAAACCAAATAACCATTCTTTCAATTTCGACATGTCAGCCGAATACCAAATAATCCCTGAAATCCTGAGAGGACATCCCATTGCCTACTCCCTTTCAGCCAATACACCTGTTCCAATGGTGTATTTACAACAATTTGGGAGTACCCTTACACTGGCTGTGATAACCAGATCCTAGTTATTACTCAAGGTATTTAATACGTGATTATTTTATTAATTGATTGTGTGATAGCATGTTAAACTGATATGTTTGATACATGATAGTATGCGAATTTGTGCATTTATTTGGATAAAGGTATATATATATATTTATATGTATATATCTATGTATGCCTAAATATAGAAGTATATATATATATATATATTTTATGCATGCAAGTTTATGCATGGAATATGTATGTATATGTGTATGCATGAATGCATGTGGGTTTTCATGCATGAGGTGGAAGGGGTTTGGAAGGCGGTTCTAAGCCGACCTTTCCATATTTGGGAGGTATAAAATGGGTAGTCTCTCTTCATTTGTTGACCCCTGCTATTTTAAAGAAGTGTTGTCCGGTTTAGAAAAGGAGG
>NW_020201075.1:29331-30328 GCF_001531365.2 Cynara cardunculus var. scolymus | reverse complement strand
AGAAGTTGTCCATCCAGATCAAGCATCCAGAGCAAGTCCTTCCACGACATCCATCACAGAAGAAGCTCCCCTCCCTTCATCCTCTGTGACCCCTTCTCTAGAAGCTGCACCAATAAATGAAAGTCCTCCAGTCTCATCCTCCAATGAAGCTCAAGAACTTAATCTAGATTCTGCATCTCCATCTCATCTTCAAAATGCACAAGAAACTGTGCCCTCTGTTCCATTACATCACGTTACTAAGTGGACCCAAAGCCATCCCCAATCTCAAATCATAGGAGAACCTTCTACTGGTGTTAGGATGCAAGCAACGACGAATTTCTGCTTATTTACTTGCTATGTAAGCGAAATTGAACCCAAAACAGTTGCAGAGGCTCTGGCAGATACTTTATGGGTTGATGCTATGCAAGACGAGCTAGTTCAATTTGATAGAAATCAGGTTTGGACTCTCGTACCTCTGTCAGCTGGGAAACTTGCAATTGGCACCAAATGGGTTTTCCGYAACAAGAAGGATGAGCAAGGGGTAGTGATAAGGAWCAAAGCAAGGCTAGTCGCTAAAGGGTATTGCCAGGAAGAAGGTATTGACTATGAAGAAACCTTTGCTCCTGTGGCAAGACTAGAAGCTATTCGTATCTTTCTAGCTTTTGTAGCTCACAAAGGGTTCAAGGTATTGCAAATGGATGTCAAATCAGCCTTTCTAAATGGTAAGCTCAAAGAAGAAATATATGTCAAGAAACCCCCAGGGTTCGAGAGTGATAAGCATCCAAACCATGTCTACTTCTTAGACAAGGCACTGTACGGTCTCAAGCAGGCTCCCAGAGCATGATATGATCGCCTATCAAACTTTCTTACTACCAATGGGTTTCACAGAGGTACGGTATATATTACTTTATTTTATAGAAAAATGAATGATGATATCTTGCTCGTACAAATATATGTTGATGACATTATCTTTGGTGCAACTAACGTTTTAATGTGCAAAGAATTTGAGGTTTTGATG
>NW_020201075.1:24482-26136 GCF_001531365.2 Cynara cardunculus var. scolymus | reverse complement strand
CCTCACGCTCCGAGGCTACTAAATCACCATGTGTTGGTGGTTTAGGTTCCCAGGATATGTATGTGACAAAAGGGGAGCTTAAAACCTTTACCACAGAAATATTCAATAAGATAGACGAGTTGAAAAGCTTGTTTATCTCCCGAATGATGGCAGAAGACCTTTCACCGATTACAGAGGCTCTGAAGGAGTTGAGCTCAACCACAGCAGAACTCAAGTCTACTCTTTCAACTCTTCAGAGCTTTATCCTACAGAAAGAGGATCTCACAGAGTCATTCAAAGCTCTAAGCCTCAATCCCTCCTCCATCCAGACCTTAAAGACAGAACTTTCGGAGATGGCTGCCCAATTCTCTGCCAACTTCATCTCTGCGGGCTACACAGATTACTTCTCTCTCAAAAATGATATCAAGTAGATGTTTTCCTCTGCGTTAACATACGGTATTGATACCAAGTACTCAAGGGGCAACATCAATCACCTTGCTACCCGTAGAGAGATTGATGCCATGGTTGAAGCTCTGAGTAATCTCGTGTGCAAGCATACAGACCGTCTTCTCAAAGAGGCCCGTGCCTCCAATACAACGATCAGAGACTACACATCACAACTCATGAAAGAGGGTGACCTCCTCAGAAGCGAGATCTGTAGAAGCGTCTCCAAACTGAAGTGGTCAACAGAGATAGACATCAATCACGCCTCTGAGCTTGCAAATGAGGCAATAAAGAAGATGAAGAAGGCAACCACCAAAATTTTGCAGAGGTTGGAGAAGGCTCCCCTGGATACATGCATGGCGGAAGCCAAAACAAACCATGACGATCAAGAAGGTGATGATCGTGATCGTCATGAGGGGGAGAAGAAGGCTAAGAAGAAGCCAGAGCCAAAGAAGACTCCTGCCAGAAGCGTCAAGATCATGGACTCTACAGCTGCCTTGTTCTCAAAAGGCAAGGAAAAGGCACAAGGGCCTAAAGGCAAAGGTAAAGGCAAAGTTGTAGAGTCACCACATAAGGGGTCGTCGTCGTCTAGTATAGAGACTCAGAGCCAATAAACGAATAAGATTACAGAGACAACCCAGCGCTCCTCGAAGCTTTAAAGGCTTCCCCGGAAGAGGCTCAAGCCAAGAAGGGCAGAGGCCCCATCCCTCACAGAGAAGGAGAAGGCCCTTCATCACAACTCCCACCAGTCCAAGAAACGTCAACAGGTACGTTTGATGCTCTGCAAGGAACCGTCAAACCCATCCTTGTAGAGGGGTAAACCCAGAGGCCAATTCTGGAGGAAGAAGAATCCAAGGTGCTAGAGTCCGCCACGGTAGGAAGGGTGTCTGAAATATTCGAATCTATGAGCAAGATTCCAATGCCAAAAGTCAGAACAGAGCCCGTTACTACTTTGGAAGAAATTCAAGTGTGGAGGTTACTCTACAGTAGACACAGAGCCTCCCTATGATCCAGAGCTCACAGGGATCCCTTCTGTCGCAGCCAAGTTCCAGTTCACTAAGCTCACAAGGCCTCGTAAGCAAGTCTTCTCAGAGCACATGATCACCTCCCTAGAGACAATCTCTCTAAGGACGATGCTAAAGAAGAAGGTGCTCTATGCTCAGTACGTAGTAAGAAGGGAAGATGGCAACTTGTATACATTCACAGACGCTGACCTCCACAACCTCTGTGT
>NW_020201075.1:15922-22607 GCF_001531365.2 Cynara cardunculus var. scolymus | reverse complement strand
CTGGATGTTATTGAGAAGGAAACGTCAGGTTTGGCCTGAATCTTTGTTTAAACCTTAATTGATAAAGAAAAGGTTTAAAATGATATTAATTGGAACCCAATTGGTTTAAAGGTATGAAGTTTGTATAGCTATGTGGTTAGCTTGAAAGTGGAAAAGGATTTGATATTACCTTCTTGTGTATTCATATATTTGTCATATATGTGAATAATTGTTTTATAAAGATTTTGGTGATCCTTCACCCTGCAATTACATGATTAGGGTAACTCAATAGACTTTCCAGTCTAACCCTCGTTTTGTGATTTTTAAAATGTGTATTGCAGGAGGAATAGAAGGTAAAGGAAAGGAAAATATTTAATGCTTTTCTTATATGCATTTTGGATGAGAAATTTTTTCTGATGATTAGTTTTGTTGTTTAGTACAAGATTGTATTTTGAAATTTTTGGACCTTGTATTTGGTCATGATAGTTTCTTGTATATGGGACCGGATGTGTATGAATACGTATTTCTTTGATACGAAATATATGTGTTACATGCAATGTGTGGGTTGGGGCGTTACAGAATGGTATTAGAGCTTGAGTTTAAGGGATTTAGGTATTCTAACAGCATGATACCTAGACTTAAACTGTTTTATTGCATGTTAAGGGTCCGGACATAGTTAGCACCATTGGAAATAAATATGATAAGTTGAAAGAACAGTGTGTAAGGTAAATTTTAATTACATGTGGCCAATGTAATTATAAATTTACAGGTACATATCTGAACTTGAATACTTCATTATATTTGGTAATGTGAATACGTGGATATTAATATTAAAACTCTGCAAGATGTCTAACCAAACCAGAAGGTCTGAAAGAATAGCTYGTCCAGAATCTGAAGAAAGGGAGGAATCTTTGGTTAATTTTCCAGTCAGTACGGCTGGAAATAGAGGTCGAGGAAGACCAAGGGGGCGAGGTAGAGGGAGGAGTCAGTCTCAGGGAAGGGGACGAACTGAAATACATTCTGAGCAGGAAGAATCACACTCTGGGAATGCTCAGGGAGGAACAGTACCACACCCAGAATATATAACCAGATAGGTGTTAGCAGAAGAAATGGGGAAATTACGAGAAACTTTGATATCTATTATGAGGATACCTGCTAGAGTGGAAACAGAAAGAGTAGAGGTTTATCCATCTGCTCCAATCACTTATAATAAAGAAGGAGATATTAAGACATTCTTAGCTTGTAAACCACCAACTTTTTCTGGAGAAAGAGATCCGGTGAAAGCAATGTGCTGGATCAAGGAAATGGAATCTGTGTTTAACACCATCCAGTGCCCGAAAACAGATAAAGTACGATTTGCTGTATCAGTATTGAAGTCAAATGCTTTATTCTACCAGAACGGATGTTTTACAGTATATGTCATGGATGGAATTTGTGGATCGATTTAAAAATCAGTTTTGTCCTAAAACTGCTGTCAGACAAATGGAGGAAGATTTTCTGAAGCTGGAACAAGGAAATATGACTGTACGGGAGTATACTGAAAAATTTATTGAATACTCTCGTTTTGCTGATCATTATGTTTCGACCGAAACAAGGAAGATAGAAAGGTTTATTTGGGGTCTGAAGCCCTCAATTACGGAATTTGCTATTGCAATGAACCCCAATACCTTTCCACTGACAGTAGAAGCGGTTGAGGTGACTGAAAGAAACAAGAATAGACAGTCAGAAGGGAAGATTGTTGAGAAAAGGAAGTGGGAAGGACCTTCGTCTTTTAGAGGACCCAAGACTATGAGATATGACAACCGATCTGAACAAAAGAGCAGTACGAAAGTTCAGCAGGGTAATGATAAAATGGATTCGAGGAAATGTTATAAATGTGGTGAAACAGGTCATTTGTCCAACTAACAAAATGTGTTTTAACTGCAACTCTCCGGATCATATTCGACCAAATTGCCCCTTGTTAAGAAATCCGCAGTTGACAATGGGGAGTAATGTATCGGGTAATCGGGGAAGAGCTATTAGGAATCAAGGAGGACAAGGAGGGGCGCGGGGACGATCCTTCCAGATGACCAAGAATGAGGCAGAAGTATCGCCGGATGTAGTAACAGGTACATTTCTCCTGAATTCAGTACGTGCTAAAGTTTTATTTGACTTTGGTGCAAACTTTTCGTTTGTATCACCATTGTTTGCCCAAACTGCATGTCTGAATTCTGTGCTGCTTGATGATAAATTAGTAGTTGATACTGCTAATAATCAGGAAACTGTTACTAGTGTATTTAATGACTGTTTAATTGTTATTGAAAACTGTGAACTTCCGATCCGGTTATTTCCTATGCCAATGAAGGAATTTGACGTAGTGGTGGGTATGGACTGGTTGGCAAAGTATCAGGCTAGCATTGATTGTAATCAGAAGATGATCAAAATTATTCTGCCAGACCAGAGAGCCATTGTTATATATGGTGATCGTCAGAATCATCATACCAGTATTTTGTCTGTAATGAAAGCCCAGAAAAGTATTCGAAAGAAATGCCAAGGGTGGTTGGAATATGTTATTGATCTGAAGAAAGAGAAGAGAAAAGAAGAATCGATTCCGATTGTTAACGAATATCCAGAAGTCTTTCCAGAAGACTTATCTGGATTACCACCAGATAGAGTTATCGAGTTCCGAATCGATCTTATACTAGGAGCTGCACCCTTAGCAAAAGCGTCGTATCGTTTAGCTCCATCTGAACTGAAGGAATTGGTGACACAGTTGAAAGATTTAACTGATAAAGGGTTTATAAGGCCTAGCACTTCACCTTGGGGTGCTCCGGTCTTGTTTGTCAAAAAGAAGGATGGATCTATGCGAATGTGTATAGATTATCGTGAACTGAATAAATTGACCATCAAAAACAAATATCCTTTACCAAGGATTGATGACTTATTTGATCAACTGGTGGGGGCAAGTTATTTTTCTAAAATCGATTTGAGGTCAGGATATCATCAGCTTAAAGTCAGAGAAGAAGATATTGAGATAACAACATTTAGAACAAGATATGGGCATCATGAATTCCAAGTTATGCCTTTCGGCTTAACTAATGCGCCCGCAGCTTTTATGGACTTGATGAATATAATATGTAAGGAATATCTTGATAAATTCGTTATTGTATTTATCGATGATATTCTTATATACTCTAAGACTGAAAAAGAACATGCAAAACATCTTCGTGTGATACTGGAATTGTTGAAAAGAGAACAATTATATGCAAAATTGTCCAAGTGTGAGTTCTGGCTAAGAGAAGTTCAATTTCTGGGTCAYGTCATTTCAGAATCAGGAATAAAAGTTGATCCCATGAAAATAGAAGTTGTTGCAAAATGGGAAGCTCCTAAGACTCCGTCTGAAGTTCGTAGCTTTCTAGGATTGGCCGGTTATTACCGAAAGTTCATTCAGAATTTTTCTAAAATAGCTATGCCATTGACTAAACTGACTTGGAAGAATGTTAAATTTTAGTGGGAAAGAGAACAGCAAGAATCCTTTCAACTTTTAAAAGATCATATTTGTAGCGCACCAGTGTTAACTCTGCCAGATGGATCTGAAGATCTTGTAGTATACAGTGATGCTTCAAAGTTAGGGTTGGGATGTGTTTTAATGCAAAGAGGAAAAGTGATCTCTTATGCATTAAGACAACTGAAAGAACATGAAAAGCAGTATCCAACTCATGACATGAGTTAGCTGCAGTGGTTTTTGCATTGAAAATATGGAGACACTATCTTCTGGGAACAAAATGTCAGATTTACACTGACCATAAAAGTTTACAACATTTGTTCTAGCAGAAAGATTTAAATATGCGACAACGTCGATGGATCGAATTAGTCAATGATTATAATTGTGAAATTCTTTACCATCTAGGAAAGGCTAATGTGGTGGCTGATGCTTTAAGTAAGAAGTAAAGAAGTGGAACAATCAAGACTGTAGCAATGAGAATAAATTTGATTCCTGATATTCATAAAGAAATTCAGAAGTGTCAGCAATAAGCTATGAAAGAAGAATTTGTAAAAATAGAAAAGTTGGGTAAGATTATCTCAACTTTAAAACAGAATGATGAAGGACTGATGTGCTTTCAAGGGCGAATTTGGGTACCACATTTTGGAGATATCCGAAGTAGGATATTGAACGAAAGTCATAAATCCCGATACTCTATCCATCCAGGTACCAATAAGATGTATCGAGATTTAAAACTTTTTCATTGGTGGCCAGGATTGAAAAGAGACATAGCACGGTATGTGGAACAGTGTCAAACATGTCTACAGGTCAAGATTGAACACTAGAGACCTTATGGGAGCCTTCAATCTTTGGAAATACCTGTATGGAAATGGGATCACATTACCATGGATTTCGTTATGAAATTACCGCGAACTCCAAAAGGATATGACGCGACTTGGGTAATTGTGGATCGTTTATCTAAATCTGCACATCTTCTATCAATAAGAGAGAAATACTCTTTAGAAAAACTAGCGCAGATTTACATTAAAGAAATTGTTACTAGACACGGTGTTCCTTTGTCTATTATCTCTGATAGAGATAGTCGGTTTACTTTAAAATTCTGGGGAGGATTACAGAAAGCTCTAGGGTCCGAAATTCGACTAAGTACAGCTTATCATCCACAGACTGATGGACAGAGTGAAAGGACTATTCAAACTCTWGAAGATATGTTAAGAAGTTGTATTATTGACTTCGGAGGATCATGGGAAGACCACTTACCATTAATAGAGTTTGCATATAACAACAGTCATCATTCCAGTATACAAGCGACACCATATGAAGTATTGTACGGACGTAAATGTCGAACGCTGTTGTGCTGGAATGAAGTGGGTGAGAAACAGCTAACAGGTCCTGAAATTGTTCAAGAAACTTTCGAAAAGATTGAACAGATCCGTGAAAGAATTAAAACATCACAGGATCGCCAGAAAAGTTATGCAGATAATCGTCGAAAATCCATTGAATTTGATATAGGCGATTTTGTAATGTTAAAAGTTTCGCCATGGAAAAGTGTTATCAGATTCGGGAAGAAGGGRAAGCTCAGTCCAAGGTATGTCGGGCCATTCAGAATTTGTAAACGAATCGGGCCAGTAGCATATCAGTTAGAGCTACCAGAAGAACTGAATCGGATTCATAATACTTTTCATGTATCGAATATGCGGAAATGCTTGGCCGATCCAAACTTAGCGGTACCTTTGCTAGAAATTCAATTTGACAGTAAATTGAACTTTGTAGAAACACCAGAAGCCGTAATTGACAGAAAGATCAGGGTGTTGAAAAACAAAGAGATAAGTCTGGTTAAAGTACAGTGGAAGTTTCACAAAGGACCGTAAGCGACATGGGAATTAGAGTCAAAGATGAGATCAGAATACCCGTGGCTTTTTGATTAAAGGAATTCCGGGACGGAATTCYCTTGAGGGGTGGATAATGTGATAACCAGATCCTCGTTATTACTCAAGGTATTTAATACGTGATTATTTTATTAATTGATTGTGTGATAGCATGTTAAACTGATATGTTTGATACATGCTAGTATGCGAATTTGTGCATTTATTTGGATAAAGGTATATATATATATATTTATATGTATATATATCTATGTATGCATAAATATAGAAGTATATATATATATTTTTTATGCATGCAAGTTTATGCATGGAATATGTATGTATATGTGTATGCATGAATGCATGTGGGTTTTCATGCATGAGGTGGAAGGGGTTTGGAAGGCTGTTCTAAGCCGACCTTTCCATATATGGGAGGTATAAAAAGGGTAGTCTCTCTTCATTTGTTGACCCCTGCTATTTTGAGAGGAATTTATAGAGATTTAAAGAAGTGTTGTCCGGTTTAGAAAAGGAGGTGATTTCAAGTTGGTTTCAAGTGTCAAGTTTCAAAAGGGATCGATTTCTAGCAGTTTGGTTTCAAAAGCTTTACAAGGTGAGTGGTTTCTAAATCTTTTGTATAAAGATTCTACTAGTTTTATTTGCATGTTTCGTATTGTTCTTATTTGGAAAGAAACCATGATTTTATTGTCTAAGTGTTTATCCGCACAAAGGGTCACCGGATAAGCATTTAAACCGGACAAGCCTTAGGCGGTTTATTGTCCGGATTGTTCTTAAACCGGATAAGCCTTGAGCGGCTTAGTGACCGCACTAGTTTTAAACCGGACAAACCATGAGCGATTTATTGTCCGGAGTTGGTAAACCGGTTGAGTGTTGGGCGGTTTATAATTAGTAGTATTACTTATGATTTTATACTGAGAAGTAGGAATACGACCACATGGGGAGCGGTTTATTTTTAAACCGAACACGCCTTGAGCGGACTATTGTTCGGATTTGATATCCGTTCAATATAATATTGTTCTAAGTGTTAAACCGTTCAACAAGTGTGTGATGTGTTGACCGGACTTGATATCCGGACAAAGTGAATTTTAGTATAAGTATTTAAACCGGACGATTGTTGACCGGACTTGTTGACCGGATTTGTTGACCGGATTTGTTGACCGGATTTGTGAGGATGTCTTGTGTTTTAAAAGAAATTATTATTTTATCATAAAAATGAAGTTTTAATATAAATGTTTTCC
This sequence comes from Cynara cardunculus var. scolymus, assembly GCF_001531365.2. Classification (NCBI taxonomy): domain Eukaryota; kingdom Viridiplantae; phylum Streptophyta; class Magnoliopsida; order Asterales; family Asteraceae; genus Cynara; species Cynara cardunculus. Next base: position 16,026 of record NW_020201075.1, on the reverse strand, counting down.
GACTGATAACAATTCCAATGACTGCGGTCTATTCGGAATTATTTTATAAATGTTTTGATGAAGTGATAAGGGTGACATATCAAGGAGAGGTGTCCATTTGATAT
>NW_020201075.1:12897-15872 GCF_001531365.2 Cynara cardunculus var. scolymus | reverse complement strand
CAAGGAGAGGTGTCCATTTGATATAAGGGTGGCATATCAAGGAGAGGTGTTCATTTGATATAAGGGTGGCATATCAAGGAGAGGTGTACATTTGATATAAGGGTGGCATATCAAGGAGAGGTGTACATTTGATATAAGGGTGGCATTGTCTGTGTGTGATATTATATAACACTTTCTATTATATCCCTTAAGACTACCGTGAACTGGAATCTTTATTTATTTGTGATTTAAAGATTTAGGATCAAGGTTCTTATTGGAAATCATAGTCTGGATGTTATTGAGAAGGAAACATCAGGTTTGGCCTAATTCTTTGTTTAAACCTTAATTGATAAAGAAAATGTTTAAAATGATATTAAATGGAACCCAATTGGTTTAAAGGTATGAAGTTTGTATAGCTACGTGGTTAGCTTGAAAGTGGAAAAGGATTTGATATTACCTTCTTGTGTATTCATATATTTATGATATATGTGAATAATTGTTTTATAACGATTTTGGTGATCCTTCACCCTGCAATTACATGATTAGGGTAACTCACTAGACTTTTCAGTCTAACCCTCGTTTTGTGATTTTTAAAATGTGTATTGCAGGAGGAGTAGAAGGTAAAGGAAAGGAAAAGATTTAATTCTTTTCTTATATGCATTTTGGATAAGGAATTTCTTCTAATGATTAGTTTTGTTGTTTAGTACAAGATTGTATTTTGAAATTTTTGGACCTTGTATTTGGTCATGATAGTTTCTTGTACTATGGGACCGGATGTGTATGAATATGTATTTCTTTGATACGAAATATATGTGTTACATGCAATGTGTGGGTTGGGGCGTTACACTGGCTAAAGATGACGACACATTTTATTTTGAAAGAGCAGTGGATGAATATGTCAGCCGTCTGACATTAAAACGATTAAGAAGGATTCTACGTCTTCCCGGACCAGGCTCAACAGGATATGAGCAATTTGTAACTGATGACCAACTATGCCGCGACATCAAACAGTTAGGATACTCGCAAGAGTTGACTAACCCATCTCAGTTCAAACGGCGTTTTCTGCCATCAATCTGGCATCTGCTTTTCTCTATCCTGAACAAATGTCTGACTTCAAAGACGGCGGGAATAGACACATGTAGCAGTTCATTCCTAAAATTCTTTCATGGGATAGTCTTCTCTCGTAACTATGACTATGCCCTGGTTATCTGGAATGAACTGGTGGAGCTCGTGAACGCAAAGAGATTTCCTTCAAAAGCCAGAAAATTTGTGCCTTTTCAGAGATTTATGCAATTAGTCATAAAGGCGATGATGAAATCGAATGAAGATATCCCGTCCAGATCCAATAGTGAAATGGGGCCGACATTCGTCATGTCTAGAATTCGGCAGCATATCGAAGTTGAAGACTTGGATTCTATAATGGAGATTCCACCAGAGCTTTTTACCTTGGCTGATCAGACTGCTCAATGTGTGATAGACCATAGGAGAGTTATAGATCCTATAGTTCAACCAGAACCGGTTGAACTTACCCCAGGATTACCCCATGCCTCAGATGAGAGAGAGGTGTTAGATATAGATGAGAGAGTTCAGGAACACGGGTTACCTGAACAGGGTAGTGTGCTAAGGGAAAATGAAATAGAGAGGGGTGAACAGGAGCGGGGAGCGTCTGATCAGCAAAGTACTTCATCTGATAGTACTTCTACAACTTCATCAAGTTCGAAAGATACTGAATCCAACAATCAGGCAGCTCTGAGTGATGATAATGATAATGATGATGATGATGATGATGATGCTGACAACCATGCTCAACCGATTCTTTCACAGAACATTCAACTTGGAGCAGTGGTTGATAACATTGACGATATTTTTCCAGAATTTGATGCTCAACAGACTTGTCCAAGTCTTCATTCATTATCGTTCGATGTTAATGAATTTGGAGCTACATATGACGAATATGATCGTATTCTACAAGATATTTCAATAGGAGAAGGAGATGAGGGAGATGAAGTAGAAAATGTTGAGAGAATGGGTGAAAGGGACGTAGAAGAATATGGTGAGGGTGTGAGTGGAGCACAAAATGAAAATCAAGCTCCTTTACTAGCGGAAACACATAGCCAGGCACCCACATCTGCTATTGACATTCATTCGTTGAATGCTGATATTGAAGAAGACATAGCTAGCCCAACTATGCATTTGCACACCCCACCCGACCACTCAACTGGTTCTCAACAACCAGTTGTTTCAGTTGAATACGGGGATTTAGCACATATGCTATCTACTTTTTATTTGGAAAACGTAGTTATTGAAACAAGTAGGCCGCTGCCCCAACCTACGATTTCGATTCTGGGCACCTCGAGTCTAGAGCTGATACATATAGGTACACATGAGTCTCGAGCATCTGTTGCTCCAAGTGCAGTTCTTAGTGAACTAGCCAAAACGAACAGAGAGGTGTCTATTGACATTTCACAAAGACCGGTCGGAAGTCCTACCAGTGCTATCACTATGCCAACACTAAACGTAGTCACAATAGTTTACTCAACTGTTGTTTCAACTGGTAATCTAAGTGATCCAGGTGTTAGTTTACCAGACTTTATGTCAAGGGAGTATCTGGACGGCACCCTAAAGGCTGTTCAAGACAACATGGATGCACAGATTGCTAGTCTTAAAAGACTTTTGAAGGGGAAAGAGCAAGTTGAAGAAGAGCAACCATCTGCGCCATCACCATCGTCTGTACCGGAGCCGACGGTACAAGAGCAAATGGTGGACGAACTCAAATCGCTGCTTTATGCTAAGTTGATGGCATCCCAAAATCCCGATGCAGAAGATGTAAATTTGGTTGGGCTCTTTGTAACACCATACTAAAACGGAAGCTAATTTCACCATGTAATATTAGATTCAATATACAATTCTAAAACAAAACGGGATACAAAGTTATTCACCAAAATAGATAAGTACCGTTGATGAAGGGGCATATAACTACCCTTACATACTATATA
>NW_020201075.1:0-12202 GCF_001531365.2 Cynara cardunculus var. scolymus | reverse complement strand
ATATCATAAACAATTACTCAAGCAATCCCAAAATATACCCTTTTCAACTTGATAATTCTACTTTTAATTTCTTTGTACAGCAGCAGGTTCATACCCATATTTTCCTATTTTAAACTTAGAATTATCCAATGACTTCTGAGATGAAATAAAATAGATTCTTATATCTTTCTAATGCCACTGACCACACGTTTTTATGATTTTTTGTGTGATTTATTATAGATTTTACTAGACAGCAGCAGCAAGATGTCAAAACTCAGCTTTACAGCTGAGAACATATCGCACCTTTTACCCATCTTAATGTTGAAATCAGCTTCTGATGTCTAAATACAAAACAAACTAGACCTTTCCAACGAAATTGATATCATACTCATACGATTTTTCTACAATTTTGTATGAATTTTATAAATAAAAGCTATCAATAAACCTTACTAACTCAATTCAACAATAATCTTGCAATACCATGATCAATTCCTTATAATTCAATTTCAAACTTCATAATAACATTAACTTACAAAATTAACCACTAATCATAAACATGCAAACCCTAATATCCTTAATTAACACTAATTACAAAGATTAAACTTARCATTAGAAGCATACCTTMAAAAMTCTTCACATAAACATCAAGAATTCATCTATTTGAGCTTTGATTCTTCAAGAATTGAATACATTTAGGCTTAAGTGTGTGAAATCGCACCTTGAGTGTGTGGGAGAGTTTTAGAAGTGATTTGGGGAAAAAAGATACTAATTTTCGTCCATTTAATCTCTTAAACCCGAATTGGGCCGAATTTGGCCCGGTTGAGGCCCATTTGACTACCAAACACTAAAAAAACATAACTTTTTGCTCGGACCTCTGTTTTCGATGAGGTTTTTGCCTATGCCATCGTAATAAGATATTCTATAACTTTCAATAAAAAAATTCAGAAAAGATCTTCCAATAAAAGTAGTTTTACGTATGTTACACTCTTGAGACAACAGATTGATGAAAACCCTCCCGTTAGAGCCTTAGAGTTTTTGGCCTTTCAAGATGTGGTTGCTTCTAGCTTCACCAAAGTTAGTAATTTAATCACAACGAACACCCAAGATGTTAAAAGCTCAATGGAAGCCCTCTTTGAACGAGTATCTATTCTAGAAGAGACGTGCAGAGCTCAGGCCACTTCACACAAAAGAAGGCATGATGACCCGGAGGATCTAGATCATCATGAGGGGGAGAGGAAAAGACAGAGGGTGGCTGAGATGTCTGCTCAGGCTCTAGGTGTTGAAAGTGAGCCAGCTGCTCAAGATGTGAATGTTGAAGGTTCATCCCCAAAATCTACAAGGGAAAGGATCATTCAGGCAATTGTTGTAGAAGATGAGGAAGAGATGGAGACAAGTCCTACGATCGAGCCAATGGTTGAAAACCCGACAGACTCCATAGTAGGAACAAGGTTGTTATTGGACTTGTCTGCCAATGTTGGATTCAATGACGTGTTTGCTACTGTGCTGGGTGGAGAGCATGATTTTTGAGAGGATATTGGGAACATTGACGAGTCAACCGGGTTATACTTTGACTTTTTCAAGGTGACAGTCAGACAATGCTGGAATCCTCCACTGCAGCTGTAGCTGGTGCATATGATATTCCTGCTCTTAGAGAGCCTTTTGATCCAACGGAGATTTTTACAAGGAATTATGTGCCATTCGTCATTCGAGCAAATGTTCCAGGGTATGATAGGGCAAGGATCCGAGAGCCGTACCTTGAAGACATCTACTTTGGAATCTTCTTCCAACATCGTAAGGCTCTGAGTGGTGATAAAATTCTTGGTATCCACTGGGAAACCAAAGATTATCGCTTGGAGTACAAGCACTTTCTGAAAGCCAAGCGTCTACCTGTTAGTGAAGTACGTACCAAACATCAAGTTGTCTCAATCAAACAGATAGATGCTCAAAGACTTCTCAGAGTCTGGTATCCAGTCTTCATTGTGACTCGACAAGATGGGAAAGTCTGGAGGTTTAATGAAGCTGATTTCTCGAACTTATATTTGAAAGACTTGGAGTATATGTACTGTGAGATCCGAAATATGACTAAGAGGAAAGATGGAGCTCTTGTTGCTCTTGATGCAATTAAAAGATATATGCGGAGTCATGTAAAGTTGGCTAAGGTTATTGATGTTCAGATGGGTCTTGAAGATAATCAAAGAATCATCAATCTGAAGAGACCTGATCAAGACTTAGAAGATATTGATGCTTATCCAGTTTACATGATTCTTGAAAAACCAGAGTTCGGAGTCATATACTTTGCTGAGCATCAAGTAAAGAAGTTTATGAGATTCAATGAGCTAAACAAGTATTCAGATGGTACAATAAGATTGGTGAGACGGGCACTTGACTTGAAGAGAGTAAACAATGACAGGGCTACGAAGTTGGAGAGACGGAGCTCTAAAGATAGATATTTGTTGATCAATGCCATAAATATGCTCCAGGAGAAGATTCAATACCAGAACACTTTAAGGAGGCTGGAGAAACTCCTCGGACATAGAAAGACAAAGTTTACAAGAGTTCGAACTTGAATCCAAAAGGGGAGAATGTTGGGTTCAAGTCTGTGCGTTATTGTTGTATTCAAGTTCTCCATATTTTACATGCTTTGTAATAGATTAGCTTAATACTTTCCTTAGTATAAATAGTATTTTACTTTGTAATTGTCATTAACAAGTCATTAATATTTCAGTAAATCTGAGATTAACAATGTAATTCTCTCTCAAGCAATAAAGAGATTTTGGTGATCTATTCTCTCTCTTCATCTTGTTCTTAATATTCTTGAGGATCTTGATCAGTTGTATATGAATTTGGACATTTCACAGATGCTATTTCGTACAAGAGCATGTATTAAGAATTTTTGGATTGTGTATTTTGTAATACAGTTCTTGTACTTTGGACCTTTGTAGGCTTGAACATGTTTTTCTTTAAATGAATTACATGTTATATGCAATGTAAGTTATGGGGGTGTTATACCTGAAAAGTTTGGAAAAGCCAGAGACCAGAAGGATGCTCAATTTGAAGTGAGCAGATGCTTTAATTGTGGAAAGCCTGGTCATTACATCAACAATTGCCGGTTTAAGAAGTTCAAAGATTCAAAGTACTATCTCAAGAAGGCTAATCTGACAAATTCCCTTGAGGATGGCAAGGCTTTGGTAGCTGAAAAGGAAAGCTGGTTGATTGTCTTGTCAGATGATGAAGCCACTCATTCTACCCAGGTAAACATGTGCTTAATGGCAAGAACTGAAGCCGAAGGCTTATCATCTGAAAACAATGAGCTAAATTCTTTAAGCGCTGAACTCATGAAGGAAATTGAAAATATGAATGTTGAGTTTAAAGTTTTGAAAGATAGATTAAAAGGTAAAAGAAACTTAATGCTTAAATTTAGAGAAGAGAGTTGCGGTTTTAAATGCTTGAGTGAGGGTCTAAGAGAAGAAAAAAAAAATCTTAAATCTGAAAAAGCTAAGATTGAAAATGAATTTATGTTGCTGAAAAAGAAATTGAGTGTTGTTGAGCGTGAGCGTGATAATATTCAGTTGAAATTTGACGTTATTTTTGCTGAAAGATTGAAGGTTTATGATGAAATTAAACAATTGGAGGATATTAACTATAAAAGAGGTCAGTCTGAGCAAACACTGAAAATTTTGACAAAGAACCCAAAAGGTACTTATTTTTACAATCCTCAAATAGGTTTGGGTTTTACTAAAAATGATACCTTAAAAAATGCCTCTCAATCTTTGTATGATTTTGATAAAAGTGCGTTGGCAAAATTTGTGATTCCTACTGTAAAAGAAATCTTTTTCAAATATGAGAATGAATCACTTCTTTTTGAGAAAGATGATAGTGATAAAACTGATGAATAATTTTCTGAAAAACAAAATTTTAAATCTGTTGGAAAGAAATATAATGACCTTAACTGTGATAACCGGGTCTTGGTTATTACCCAAGGTATTTATTATGTGAATTAATTGTTTATGTAGATATATGCTTACATGGGTTAATTACGTAAGTATGTATATATCATGCATGGGATATATGCATAATATGTGGGTATATATATATATGCTATATATGTATATACATAATATTAATATGTATGCATGATTTTTTTTATATGCATGCATGTGGGGGTGAGAGTGTAGCCGACTTTCCATGTAGGGAAAGTATAAATATAAGGGATGAGTTATCAGGCAAAGTTTTCTTGCCACATTTATAAATTTTAAGAGAATTAGACAGAAGGTTGTCCGGTGATCTTTTGGCCATATATTCATCTTCTTCAAAATATGAGTTTTTGTCTTTAAGGTGAGTATTTCTAAAAGTTTCTTTTAAAGCTCTGGTTAATTGTTTTAGAAAGAACTGCATATAGTCTTTAAAAAGAGTTGTGCGATTTAGGCTTTATTCGGATAAAAGGTGACCGGATTACTTTTAAACCGGACACGTCTTGTCCGATTTAACTGTAAACCGGATAAGTATTGTGCGATTTAAACGAGTTAGTGGAATCTTTAAATATGTAAACCAGACAAAGGTTTTGAACGGAGAAGTATGAATACGACCAAGCATTGTGCGGTTTAGCATTAAATCGTTGAAGGGCCATGCAGACTAGTTATAAATCGGACAAGTGTGTTGTCCGGATTAGTATATCGGATAATGGTATATGTTGACCGGATTTGTAAATTGGCCAAGTGTTGTACGGATTTATACATCGGACAAAAAGGGATAGTGTTGTCCTGATTATTTGTCTGGATAACTTGTCCGAATGTTTATTTGATGAAAAATTGAAAGTATTGGGTTTTCTTGAATATTTTACAAATTGACAATTATTATTGGGGTTAATTATGGATTTATAAAAATGGGTATTTTATATCTTTTTAAATAAAAAGATATGTTTCTATCAAGCGTGGTGACGTAAGTCTGTTTTGGTATGAAACTACATTTTGGGAAACATTCCTACCAAACGTGGTGACGTATGTCTATTTTGGTATGGAATTGTATTTAGTGAACTGTTTCTACCAAGCGTGGTGACGTAAGTCTGTTTTGGTATGAAACTTGTTTTAAGAGGTAGTTCCTCAGACGTGGTGACTTTTGTCTGTTCTGGCTTGGAACTGGGAATGGGTACTTTCAGACGTGTTGACTTTTTGTCTATTCTGATAAGTAGCCCTGTTTTGATGGAGGAACAAGGGTGACATATCAAGGAGAGGTGTACTTGGAGTAGTGGAGGCATTGTCATATGTGGACATTATTATAACTCTTAAAATTTTTAGTAATTGGATTTAATAACTTTTAGTCATCATTTTTTGTGACCTGATGAATTAGATATATTATTCCTATTAGAAATAATAATTTAGATGTTATTGTGAAAGGGAAAATGGTTTGTCATAAAGGACAAGTATTGCCTTAAATCTTTCCGTTAAAATTTATAATGGAATGATCTAATGATTCAAAGAAGCTTCGGTTATAATATTTGTTTCATATTGGTAACGTTGAATCTTTAAGCAGATATATTTTATTAATAGAACTGAGGTTCTTGAGTTTATCCTATTACTCATTTTATTGAGAACTGCATTATTTGATTGTATTGCAAATATTTTATTATATTTTGGTGTTTATCACCCTGCATTTGCACAGAAGGGATTTACTCACTAGACCTTCTTGTCCAACCCTCATTTTCTATTTTAAAAATATGCGGTGCAGGAATGGCGGGGTCCATGGATAATAACGGGAAAGGGAAAATGTGGTTATTTTCCTAACCTGATATCTGCTTTTGAAGATTTGTTTGAGATTGCTTATTTTGGATAATACATGTTGTATTACATGTGATAGTACAAGATTTTGTTTTGGAATTTTTCATAGGTAGATTTTGTACATATAAGAATCCTTGTACTACTGGGACCTTATGATGTATGTTATATGCAAATGTGGTATTTGGGGGTATTGCAGAAGTGGTATCAGAGTCTTAGTTTAAGAGATTTAGGTATTCAAAGCATGATGTCGAGACTTAAACTGTCATTTGCTTGTTAAGAGTCCCGGACATAATTAGTATCACTTGGAATAGAATATAATGGGTTAAAGAGGGAAGTATGTAAGGTGAATTCGAATTACAAATGGCCAATGTAATTATGAATTTACAAGTACATACATATACTCGGATACCATATTATATTTGGGAATATGAATATGTGATATTTAAATACTAAAATATCTGCAGATGTCTAGTCGATCACGAAGATTAGAGAGAGCTGCCCGCCCTGCATCTAAAGAAAGGGAGGAATCTCCTGTTAATCCTCCAACTTACGCTTCAGGGAGTAGAGGTCGTGGAAGGGGTAGAGGTAGAGGTTGAGGGAGGAGTTAGATTCCGGAAAAGAGTCAGGCTGAGATTCGCCCTGATCAAGGGGAATCTATTTATGGGAATGCGCATCAGGAACAAAGACAACAACTTGAGTTTATAACCAAAGACGTTTTGGCATAAGAGATGGGAAAATTAAGGGAAACTTTGATATCCATTATGGGATTACCAGCCAAATTAGAAACTGAGCGAATTGGAATTAATCCCCCAGCTCCTTCAGCAGGCAGCAATAACCGAGGAGGAGACATAAAAATGTTTTTGACATGTAAACCTCCGACCTTTTCAAGAGACAGAGATCCAGTTAAAGCAATGTGCTGGATAAAAGAAATCGAATTAGTATTCTACACTAGTAGATGTTCTGAAGAAGATAATGTTAGATTTGCGGTATCTATGCTCAAATCTAATGCCTTATATTGGCGGGATGTGGAGTCCTCGGCACAACCAAATATACTGCAAACAATGTCTTGGGAAGAATTTGTGAATAAATTCAAAAGACAATTCTATCTTACGATGGCAGTAAGACAGATGGAAAAAAGATTTTCTTAAGCTGGAACAAGGGAGTAGATCTGTACGGGATTATACCGAGAAATTTATTGAGTATTCCCGTTTTACGGAACATTATGTATCTTTAGAATCCCGAAAGGTGGAGAGGTATATTTGGGGTCTGAAACCCTCTATTCAGGAGTTTGTGATTGCTATGAACCCTAATACTTTCTCTTTAGCCGTGAATGCTGCCGAAGTTACTGAAAGAAACAAAAATAGGCAAGGTGAAGAGAAATTTGTTGAGAAAAGAAAGTGGGAAGGGTCTTCAGTCAGTTTTCGAAGACCCAAGTTCATTAAATCAGATAACCGTACTCCTCAACCGCCACCTGTTAGAACCTGCCCGCAGTGTCAGCAGGTGCACCAAGGAAGTTATCCCTCTGAGTCAAAGAGATGTTATCGTTGTAGGGAGACAGGGCATTTGTCAAGAGACTGAACTACACCCAAAAGATGTTTTCAATGCAATTCACTTGACCATATCTGACCGAATTATCCATAATTAAGAGCTCCTCGTTTGACAATGGGAGGAAATGCTCCCAGTAATGGTGGAAGGCCTAGTGCACCGAGGGGAGGCTAGAGTGGAGCCAGAGGTAGATCGTTCCAAATGACAAAGAACGAGGCAGAAGCAACCCCAGATGTTGTAACAGGTACCTTTCTTCTGAATTCTATACATGCTAAGGTGTTGTTTGATTCCGGTGCAAACTTTTCGTATGTATCACCATCATTGGCTCAATCTGCATGCTTGAATTTTATGCTCCTTGATGATGAGTTAGTAGTTGACACTGCTAATAGTCAGGAATCTGTTACTAGAGTATTCAATAATTGTATTATTGTTATTGAGGGGTGTGAGTTACCGATTCGACTGTTTCCTATGCCAAAGAAAGAGTTTGATGTAGTGGTGGGTATGGACTGGTTGGTAGAGCATCAGGCCAGTATTATTTGTAATAAGAAGATGATCAGAATTACTCTACCAGATCAAGGAACAATTATTATTTATGGTGATCGTCAGAACCATCATACTAGTTTTCAATCTGTGGTAAAAGCCCGAAAGTCTATTCGGAAGGGGTGTTAGGGGTGTTTAGCGTATGTTATTTATGCAAAGAAAGAGAAAAGAAAAAAGGAATTAATTTTGATAGTTAATGACTACTCGGAAGTCTTTCTAGAGGATTTGTCTGGATTACCGCCAGACCGAGTTATCGAATTCCAAATTGATCTTATACCCAAGGCAGCACCAGTAGCCAAGACGCCGTTTCGATTGGCTCCATCAGAAATAAAAGAATTAGTTACTTAGTTGAAGGATCTGACTGATAAAGGATTCATTAGACCCAACACTTCACCTTGGGGTGCTCCGGTCTTATTTGTCAAGAACAAAGATGGATCTATGCGAATGTATATAGACTATTGAGAATTGAAAAAGTTGACAATCAAGAACAAGTATCCTTTGCCAAGGATTGATGACTTGTTTGATCAGCTGGTGGGAGTGAGTTATTTCTCCAAATTTGACTTAAGGTCGGGGTATCATCAGCTTAAAGTCAGGGAGGAAGACGTTGCTATAACAACTTTCCTAACTAGGTATGGGCATCACGAATTCTTAGTTATGCAATTCGTCTTAACTAATGCGCCCGCAACTTTTATGGATTTGATGAATAGGGTATGTAAGGAATATCTTGATAAATTCGTTATTGTATTTATCGATGATATTCTTATATACTATAAGACTGAAGAAGAGCATGCGGAACATCTTCGCCTGATATTGGAACTGTTGAAAAGAGAAAATTTTTATGCCAAGTTGTCCAAGTGTGAGTTCTGGTTAAGGGAAGTCCAATTCTTGGGTCATGTTATCTCAGAAGCAGGGGTGAAGGCAGATCCAGCCAAAATAGAAGTAATTGAAAAGTGGGAAGCTCCAAAGACTCCTTCTGAAGTCCGAAGCATTTTGGGACTGGCAGGCTACTATCGTAAGTTCATTTAGGACTTTTCTAAGATAGTCGTGCTATTGACCAAATTGACTCGGCAGAACATCAAATTTCAGTGTGAAAAAGAACAACAAGAAGGTTTCCAACTATTGAGGATCATCTCTGCAGTGCACCGGTGTTGACATTACCTGATGGGTCAAAGGATTTTGTGGTATACGGTGATGGTTCAAAATTAGGATTAGGATGTGTTCTGATGCAAAGATGAAAGGTGATTTCTTATGCATCAAAACAATTGAAAGATCATGAAAAGCAGTATCCGACTCATGATATAGAATTAGCCGCGATGGTATTTGCTCTAAAAATCTGGAGGCATTATCTTCTGGGGACAAGGTGCCAGATTTATATAGATCATAAAAGTTTACAGCATCTGTTCAGCCAGAAAGATTTAAATATGCGACAGCATCGGTGGATTGAACTTGTTAATGATTATGAATGTGAAATCATTTACCACCCAGGGAAAGCCAACGTGGTAGCTGACGCTTTGAGTAGAAAAGAAAGGAGTGGGACTATTAAAATTGTAGCAATGAGAATAAGTTTAGCTCCTAATATTCATAAAAAGATTCTAAGATGTCAGAAGGAAGCTATGAAAGAAGATATTGTCAAGTCTGAAAGGTTGGGTAAGATGATTTCAACTTTGGAACCAAACAATGAAGGAATTATGTGCTTTCAAGGGTGAATTTGGGTACCAAGTTTTGGGGATATCCGGAAAGTTATTTTGAATGAAAGCCATAAGTCCCGTTATTCTGTACATCCAGGTACTAATAAAATGTATCGAGATCTGAAATGTTTTTATTGGTGGCCCGGATTGAAGTAAAGATATAGCTAGATTTGTGGAATAGTGTTTAACGTGTCTACAGGTTAAGATCGAACATTAGAAACCGTATGGAAGTCATCAATCTTTGGAGATTCCTGTGTGGAAATGAGATCGCATTACAATAGATTTCATCATGAAGTTACCTCGAACTCCAAAGGGGTATACGCAATCTAGGTAACTGTTGATCGCCTGTCTAAATCTGCGCATTTTCTACCGATAAGAGAGGGATACTTGTTAGGACTGAAAATCAGTGTAAAGTTGTATTGATGAGTCCAGATTTCATACAAACATGATGTAATCTTCATAGACCATGATGAACATCAAAGATAGAAAGAATATGATCAAGAATGATTAGATTGAGAGGAGAGAGAGAATTACATCACTTAATCTTGATAAATCTGCTAATGACAATTGCTAATTACAATTACAAGGAAATCACTATTTATACTAGGAAATTGTAAAGGCTAAACTATTACAAAACAACTATACTAAGGAGAAACTTGAATACAACATTAAAGCACTAACTTGAACCCAACATTCTCCCCCTTTGGATTCAAGTTTGGATTCTTGTAAACTTCGTTTTGCGCAGTCCAAGGATTTTCTCTAACCTTCTCAGAGCATTTCTGTACTGAATTTTCTCCTCGAGCAAATTTATAGCGTTGACGAGCAAGTATCTTTCTTTGGAACTCATTCGTTCAGATTCCACAGCCTTATCATCCATCACCCTTTTCGAGTCCAGCGCCCTTCATACCAGCTTAATCGTACCGTCAAAATACTTGTTCAACTCACCGAATCTCATGAACTTTTTAACTTGAAGTTGAGCGAAATAGATGACTCCGAACTCTGGCCTCTCATGAACCATGTAGACTGGATAGCCGTCAATGTCTTCAAGATTTTGTTTTGGTCTTTTGAGGTTGATAATGCGTTGATTGTCTTCAAGACCCATTTGTACATCTATGACCATAGACAGCTTTACATGATTTCAAATGAATCTCTTAATTGCATCCAGAGCTGCCAGTTCTCCTTCCTTTCTAATGTCATGCTCTTGAGTTCGAAGTACATGTATTCGAGATTGTCCAAATATAAGTTCGAGAAATCAGCTTCGTTGAATCTCCAGATTTGGCCATCCTGCCTTGTAACTGTAAACACAAGATACCAGATTCTGAGCAGTTTTTGAGCATCAATCTGCTTGATCGTGACAATTCTATGCTTTGTACGAACTTGACTGATAGCCTGGCACTTGGCCTTCAAGAGGTGACGATATTCAATTCGATAATCTTTTGGCTTCTTGTGGATTCCTAGAACTCTGTCACCACTAAGTAATTTTCTGTGACGAATGAATATCCCAAAGCAGATATCTTCCAAGTATGGCTCTCGGATTCTATCGCGATCATAACGAAAGAAGTTTGCTCTGATATGGAAAGGAATGTAATTCTTTGAGAAGATTTCAGTAGGATCAACAGTTTCTCTTGGAGTACTGACTTCAGGCAYGTCAGGTAAAGCAGCAGTAGACGATTCTGGAATAGACTGAGGATCACCTTGAACGGGAAAAACTGGATCTTCTTCGTCTAAGTCAGCTTCAAAATCAAAATACATTCCAGTTGACTCGTCAATGTTATCAACGTCTTCACCAAAATCCTGCTCTCCACCCAAAGTAGTAGAGAATACACTGTTGAACCCTACATTGGCAGACAAGTCCATTAACAACCTTGTTTCTACTATGGAGTCCGCCGACTTTTCAACCATTGGCTCGATCATTGGACTTGCCTCCACTTCTTCATCTTCAATAACGATAGCCTCAATTATTCTTTCCCGAACTGTTTCCGGGGCAGAACCTTCAGCAGTTACGTCCTGAGGTAGTGACTCTTCACCCAAACTTGCACCTTGTAGAGATGTCTCAGCCAATATCTGCTTTTTCCTCTCCCCCTCATGACTATCAGGATCATCCTGATCGTCATGTCTTCGTTTAAGAGATTCGGCTTGAGACTTGCAAGTTTCTTCAAGTATAGACAACTTTTCGACAAGAGCATCCAATGAACGTTTCAGATCTACGGTATTAGATGTGATCAACTTGCTAACTTTAGAGAAATTAGCACTAATCACATCCTGAAAAGTCAAGAACTATGAGGCTCTAATTACAGGGTTAGCATCTATTTGTTGGCGGAGAAGACCAACCAAATCATCATCTTCCGCGACTTCGCTTTGAGAAGCCATCAACTTAGCATATGAAAGTGATTTTAGCTCGTCCACCGATTGATCTGGTACTGACGGTTCCGGTACAGGTGGTGGTGATGGCGCAGATGGTGGCTCTTCTACAACATGCTCTTTTCCCTTCAATAACCTCTTCAAACTAGCAATTTGTGCATCAAAGTTTTTTTGAACAGCCTTTAGGGCGCCGTCCAAATATTCCCTTGACGCAAAGTCAGGTAAGCTCACACCTGGTTCACGTAGAATGCCAGTTGAGTAAACTGCTGTGCCTACGTTCAATGTTGGCATAATGTTAGCATTGGTAGGACTTCC
>NW_020201074.1:79421-81876 GCF_001531365.2 Cynara cardunculus var. scolymus | reverse complement strand
ACTAATTGGCATTGCATAAACTAGCTTTGTTAGCTACCCGTCGAGACATGATCTATCGAACTAGTCTTGGGAAATAAACAGGATGATCTCTAATCATCGAAGCTAAAAACTTAGAAGGACTTAGCTCTAAATAAAGATCTTGAAATAAGGTACAAACCTGAAGTCCCAAAGTGACGAATTGTCACAAAGACTTTGTCCGATTTATAAATCCGGACAACACTTATGCAACCTGTCTGATTTATCAATCCGGACAACACTCCCTTGAAACCTTATCCGATTTATCAATCCGGACAATCATTCTCTCAAGCCTTGTCCGGTTTACATCTAAACCGGACAACACACCTAGCGATTTAGAATATATCGGGCAACCCTTGTTCGATTTATGAATAAACCGGTCACCTCTTGATCGTATTCCTATTTCTCCGTTTAAAACCATTAACCGCTTTACGAAGATAGAATTTTCTCGATGAACTAGTCTGGTCAACACTATGATCGGTTTATTTTAAATCGGACAACATTGTGTCCGATTTATACCCAATCCGGACAACCCTTTGTCTGGTTTATTCTAATCCGGACAAACATTCATCCGATTTAAACTTAAACCGGGTGAAAAGTTTATACAAACAATTATGCATTTCAAAGAGATTAAAACATTTAAATCACTCACCTTGAATACTCTTTTTGAAAACCAACTTCTTGAAATTCTGATAAAAGCAATCCGATCAATCTCTCCTTTAAATCGCTCAATTTCTCAAAATAGCCAGAAGAATGCAATGGAGGCTTAACCTCCCTTTCTATACCCTTCCCAAATAGGAAGACGGCTAACCCATGTGCATGCATCTTCACATGCATGCATACAATCACACATATACATGCATAATTACGTACATAAATAATTATGCACATACACACATATTTTTAGTTACATGTTTTTCATCTTATGCATATAATTTCACACAATAACATGATCAAATATATCAATTTATCATGCTAACATGTAATCTTATAACAAATAATAATCACATATTGATTACCTCATGCAATTTACATA
Organism: Cynara cardunculus var. scolymus; assembly: GCF_001531365.2. Taxonomy (NCBI): domain Eukaryota; kingdom Viridiplantae; phylum Streptophyta; class Magnoliopsida; order Asterales; family Asteraceae; genus Cynara; species Cynara cardunculus. Next base: position 80,825 of record NW_020201074.1, on the reverse strand, counting down.
CCTTACCAGGATACTTTGGATGTTTAAAACCTTCTGGTTGTACCATGTATACTTCCTCGCTTAAGGATCCGTTACAGAATACATTTTTAACATCCATTTGCCATATCTCATAGTCATGATATGCAGCTATGACAAGTAGGATCCTGATCGATTTTATCATAGCTACTGGAGAAAAGGTTTCATAATAATCTACTCCTTGAGTCTGTGTGAAACCTTTTGCTACCAACCTAGCTTTATAGGTATGTACAATCTCATCCATGTTAGTTTTCTTTTTGAATACCCATTTGCATCCTACGACTTGCAGCCGACAGGTACATCTACCAAGTTCCAAACTTGGTTATATGCCATGGATTGTATTTTGGCCTTCATGGCATCATGCCATTTATCAGATTCCAAACCTGATACGGCTTCCTGGTAGGTAACTGGTTCATCATGAACCATGTGGTCCATGTCATTTCCAATAAGATAACCATATGTTTCAGGCTCAAGACGGTTCCTACATGATTTTCGGATTGTTTGTATCTCGTCATTTTCCTCTACAACTTATTAAGTTTGATCATCTCGTTGTTGGTCAGGGTCAACCATTGTCTCATCTTGTGTTTCTTGAGTTTCCTTAAGATCTACTGTATTCCCCGTTGTGGTTCTTGAAAGAAAATCATTTTCTAAGAACTCACCGCGTCGCGCAACAAAGATTTTGTTCTCGTTGGGTTTGTAGAAATAATATCCAATAATATCTTTTAGATATGCCACAAAGATGCATTTTTTAGACCTCAAGTCAAGCTTTTTAGAAGCCTCTTGCTTAACATAAGCATTACAACCTCATATTCTCATATAAGACAGTTTTGGGATCTTCCCATACCATAGTTCATATGGAGTATTTTCGGTTCTTTTGGTTGGTGCATTATTTAGTATTCGGGCAGCTGTTTCTAGGGCATATCCCCAAAAAGTCTTTGGCAGAGTGGTACAACTCATCATAGAGCGAACCAAGTCCAACAAGGTTCTATTTCTCTTTTCGGACACACCATTATGTTGTGGTGTTCCCGGAGCAGATAGTTGGGATACTATCCCACAATCTCTTAGATGTTCAATAAACTCTTGGCTTAAATATTCACGACCTCGATCAAACCAAAGTACTTTTATTTTCTTGACAAGTTGATTTTCTACTTCATTTTGAAACTCTTTGAATTTTTCAAAGCTTTCAGATTTGTTTTTGTTAGCTCCAATATTTACTTAATATAAAAGTATGAAAAAGATTTCTGCAAGTGTTGACAAAAGGGTTTCTTCCAAAGAAGACAACAGAGGACCAACTTGTTATGTTATGTTATGTTATGTTATGTTATGTTATGTTATGTTATGTTATGTTATGTTATGTTATGTTATGTTATGTTATGTTATGTTATGTTA
>NW_020201074.1:53160-79211 GCF_001531365.2 Cynara cardunculus var. scolymus | reverse complement strand
ATGTTGTGTTATGTTGTGTTATGTTGTGTTATGTTGTGTTATGTTGTGTTATGTTGTGTTATGTTGTGTTATGTTGTGTTATGTTGTGTTATGTTATGTTATGTTATGTTATGTTATGTTATGTTATGTTATGTTATGTTATGTTATGTTATGTTATGTTATGTTATGTTATGTTATGAAGTCATCAGTAAATGTTATGAAGTGGCAATGTTCATTTCTTGTGACTGAACTAAAAGGCTCACATACATCAGTATGAATGACTCCTAAAAGTTCTGTAGCTCTTTCAGGCTTACCTTTAAAAGGTGCCTTAGTCATCTTTCCTAATAAACAAGCCTCACATGTGTCATATGAATCATCACATGATTCCAATACTCCGTCCGCCTGGAGTTTGGCTATGCGTTTCTTGTTTATATGTCCAAGACGACAATGCAACAAGTAGGATTGATTCAAGCCTCGCTTGATCCGTTTATTGTTTACATTGTATATTGATTCATAATTACAACTATTTTGAATATCAATTTCATAAATACCATCCCGTGGTTTCGCCATGAAATACAAAACATTGTCAAGATAAGCTGAAATTGTATTGTTGCTGAAAGTAAACATAAATCCAGTCTGTTGTAATTGAGAAAACAAAACTATGTTCCTATTAATGTTAGGTACGTATAAACACTTTCTAAGTGATAAAGTAAGGCCATTTGGTAGATCCATATCATATGTGCCTTGAGCAATAGCGGCTACCTTAGCTCCATTGCCCATTCTCAGTTCCATTTGGCCTGGTTTCATCATCTCTTCACTTCTTAATCCTTGTGAAGTAGTACATATATGAGTACCACATCCGGTATCCAATACCCATGAATTGTAGTCAGAAATGAATAAATCAATGGTAAACATACCTAATGTTCCAGCTGCGTCAGCCTTCTTCTTCCTATTCTCTGTCAGTAGGGCTGAGCAGTTTCTCTTCCAATGCCCCTTTTGGTTGCAGTTGAAGCAAAATGTATCATCAGGAATCTTTCCTTTGCCCTTGTTCTTGTTGGAGCTTCCAACTTTAGTTTTACTCTTGGCTACCCCCTTCCTTTTCTTAGTTATCCCACCTTTAGGCTTGATCATCAGACCTGTTTTGTTTTAGGGGTTTCCAACTTGGGAATACTTCTCTCAGTAGTTATAAGCATGTCATGAAGCTCTGTGAGAGACTTTTCTAAACCATTCATACCATAGTTCATAACAAACTGGTCATATGATTTAGGCAAGGAATTGAGAACCAAGTCGATTGCCAATTCCTTATTCAGTGGGAAACCAAGACGGGTTAATCGGTCAACATACCCTTTCATTTTTAAGATGTGGGTACCGACCGGTGAACCCTCAGTCATCATACAGGCATGCAATGCCCTGACTGTGTCAAACCTCTATTTCCTGGCTTGTTGTTGGAACATAGATTTCAATGAAGAAATGATTTCCCAAGCAGTCATGTCCTCATGATCCCTTAATAACTCAGGAGTCATAGTGGCAAGCATGAGACATGCCACATCCAGTGAGTCATTCTGATGCCTTTCAAAGGCGTCCCTGACTTCAGCGAATGCAGTTCTAGCAGGAGTGTTGGAAGGGGGTTTACTAGAACGTAGAGCTTCTTTTCATGCTTAAGGACAACCCTTAAGAAGCGAAACCATTCGAGGAAGTTTGTCTAGTTCAACTTTTCTTTTTCAAGGACAGACCAGAGTGCAAATTGGAACAAGTTGTTTGTGGTTGAGTCTGGGTTTGGAGTGGATGCAGACATCTACAATATCCAAGTTCGATTTTAGTCTGACTTTTAAAATCTCAAATTAAATAAATTAACCTTCAAAAATCAATTTTATTTGAGCTAAGATCCATATTTCATCTATTTCTTCAAATGGTAATGCACTGTCTGAGAAATAAGTTATTTAGGTAGGAATCATCCAATTATGTTCAACATAACTCTTAGATGATCGTGAGCTTCTATTTAATATATCATATATCAAATAGACACGTTTAATCTCACTTCAACGCCTTAAAATTACTTATAGAGGTCAATTCATATATTATGATATCTTTATGTAAACTGACCATACTAAGCTATCGTGATCCCACATAACTTCTCAATTCAGGTTTAATGGAATCAGTCGTCCAAAACACGACTATTCAAGTGAGTGGCCAAGTGTAATTTTGTAACACCCCATATCATGTGATAACCGGGTCCTGATTATTACCCAAGGTATTTATTATGTGAATTAATTGTTTATGTGGACACATGCTTACATGGGTTAAATACGTGAGTATGTGTATTTTTATGCATAGGGATATATGCATAATACATAAGTGCATATATATATATATATATATATATGTTTTTATATATATATATGCATGATATTAATATATATATATATATATATATGAAGATATGCATGCATGTGAAGTGTGTGTGCATGAAATTATATGCATGCATGGGTAGTTTTGTGTGTATGCATGTATGTGGGTTAAGGCTGAAGTAGCCGACTTTCCAATTCAGGAAAGTATATATAGTGAAAGTTGGGTAAAGGTTAGGTTTCTTGCCTCTTTGAAATCTTGAGAGAATTAGAGAAGAATTGTCCGTAGAACAATTTTGGAATCATTTTGGTTTCATCTTCTTCAAAATCTGAGTTTTGTTTTAAAGGTGAGTAATTTCTAAAAATACTCTTTTAAAGCTTTGGTTATTGTTTTAGATAGAACTGCATATTATTCTTAAAAATTAGTTTTGTGCGATTTGGGTTTTATCCAGACAAAGGGGTGACTGGATTGTCTTAAATCGGGCATAGTATTGTCCGCACTGTCTTAAACCGGATATATGCTGTCCGATTTAGTTTTAAACCGCACATAGTATCGTACGATTTAGGGAGTTAGCGAGATTTTAATTATGTAAATCGGATAAAGGTTTTGAACGGAGAAGTAGGAATACGACCAAGGATTGTGCGGGTTAGCCTTAAATCGCTCAAGGGTTGTGCGGACTAGTTATAAATCAGACAAGTGTATTGTCCGGATTGATAAATCGAACAAGGACCAAGTGTATTGTCCGGATTGATAAATCGGACAAGGACCAAGTATATTGTCCGGATTGATAAATCGGACAAGGACCACATGTTGTCCGGATTGATAAATCGGACAAAGGATTGTTGACCGGATAGTTGACCGGATTACTTGTTCGGATAACATATCCGAATGTTTCTTTGATGAAAATTTCAAGTGTTGGGTTTTCTTGGAATTTTTTTAAAATTTGGTAAGTTATTATTGGGTTTAATTATGTTATTGTAAAAGAGGTATTTTATATCTTTTTAAATAAAAGATATGTTCCTTCCAAGCGTGGTGACGTAAGTCTGTTTTGGTATGGAACTAGATTTGGTAAAATGTTTCTACCAAGCGTGGTGACGTATGTTTGTTTTGGTATGAAACTTTATTTAGAAAACATTCTTACCAAACGTAGTGACGTAAGTCTGTTTTGGTATGGAATTGAATTTTGGAAATTGTTTCTACCAAGCGTGGTGACGTAAGTCTATTTTGGCATGAAACTTGTTTTAAGAGGTAGTTCCCCTAGACGTGGTGACTTTTGTCTGTTCTGGCTTGGAACTGGGAATGGGTATTTTCAGACGTGGTGACTTTTGTCTGTTCTGATAAGTAACCCTGTTTGATGGAGGAACAAGGGTGACATATCAAGGAGATGTGTACTTGGAATAAGGGAGGCATTGTCATATGTGGATAATATTATTATAACTCTTATTATTTTTACTAGTTGGATTTAATAACTTTGAATCATCATTTCTCTATGACCTGATGAATTAGAGATATTATTCTTATTAGAAATAATAATTTTGATGTTATTGAGAAAGGAAAAATGGTTTATCACAAAGGGCAAGTATTGCCGTAAATTTTTTCATTAATATTTACAAAGGAATAGTCTGATGAATCAAAGAGACTATGGTCATAATATTTCATGTTGGGAACGTTGGATCTTTAAGCAGATGCATGTTATAACAGGAATTAATGTTTCTAAGTTATCATGTTATTCGTATCATTGAGGGTGGCATATCAAGATGATTCCCTCGAGAGGATGAGCATCTATATGCTGAGGAGTCTCGAAAGGAGCAACCTCAGGTCCAGTGGTGTGTGTTTCATCATCAAGCAAGACATTCACTGATGAGTCATGAACACATATAGTGACCAAAGAAGGAGGCGAAGAGAAAATGGTTGATAAAAGAGGTGGGTATTCAGCGGTGGCGGCGCTGATATTCACACCATCAGGGATTTGGGTCACTGAGGCGGTTGGGGTAGGTGCCACTGATATGATAGTGATTGGAGAGACCACTGAAGAGCTAGGGAGGGTAGCTAAAGTTGCCTCGGGGTTAAGGCTAGTTTCAATAGCTAAAACCTGTCTATAATAGCTATGTCTCATCCTGATGAGGTTTATACAATTTACAGTCTATAATAGCTATGTCTCTTCCTGATGAGGTTTATCACTGTGATGAAACTCAGAACCTCTAAAGCCATGTGGGACACTTTATGTGTTCAATATGAAGTGTAACACCCCCAATCCATACATTGCATATAACACATATATTATACATAGAATACACGTCTTCTCCCACATAGGTCCATAATACAAGAGACTAAAATACGCAACCCAAAAATTTCAAAAGTACATGTTCTTGCATCCTAGCATCTATGCTTCCAAAACAGCTAAGCACATAGGGAAGTAATTCACATAATGCTCTTTCCTTTATTATCTTTACCTGCACACATAATTTTGAAAACACGAAATGAGGGTTAGACATGAATTACTAGTGAGGATCCCTTTTACGTACTGCATGGTGAAGATCACCAAAAACATTTATTTCAAATAATTCATCTTATGTAGCAAAAACTAAAATCATACTGCTTCGGTCCATCGGGCCTCTGGTTCCAAACCACACTTGGAATATATTTCAATAACTAGGACCAGAGCCCCTCTGGTCTCTCTTCCAGAGCTTCTGGTTCCTCGACCAGAGCCTCTGGTTGTACTAACCAGAGCTTCTGGTTCAAAAGACATGATCAACCAGAGCCTCTCTGGTTCACGGTGTAAGCCAACCAGAGCCTCTCTGGTCTGTTTTTCATAAAAAGATTCTAAGTATAAAATTCTTTTTCTTAAAACTTCTAAAATATGATTTTGACATAGAAGCTCTTATCAATAAGTACAGAGCCTCTGGTCCAATTAGTACATTTAATAAAAACTTGCGCATTCATCAAATCAATAACCAGAATCCTCTAGTCCAATAATGAGGACCAACCAAAGCCCCTCTGGTTCCTTACAAGGAACAACCAGAGCCCCTCTGATTCCTCATAAAAATAACCATTCTTCTCCAAAACACTTTTAACCAATATCAATGGCCATAAGCCAAGTTTTCCCCTTCTCAATAACATCAATACTATTATTTCTAATAAGAACAATATCTTTGAGTTCTCAAATCACAAAGAAGTAAGGACTCAAATCTATTATAGTCTTAAAAGACATAATAGTAAGAGTTATAATATTCACACACAATTGCCACCCTTATATCCAAAAGACACCTCTCCTTAATATGCCACTCTTATTCCAAAAGACACATCTCCTTGATATGCCACCCTTATTCCAAAGGACACCTCTCCTTGATATGCCACCCTTATTTCTTCTTCAAAATCTATGAACTAGTTCGGATGAAGGACCGCAGTCACAACCATCTTATCGAATCTTCATTCATAGTTTTATCCATAAAATCTATAGATTAATTCCGAATGAAGACATATCAAAATCACAATCGTCTTAAAAGAATATTCTCTATAGTTTTCAACCAACAGTTTTATCATTAAAACCTTTCAAACTCAAGAACAATCTATTCTTTCAWTGATTTCCAAAAACATCATATCCCTTTTAAATCCTCAAAACATGATTCATTTCCAAAACTGTTTTAAAGAAGCAATCTCTTCTTTATCTTTTCCAAAACAGTTTTTAATACTCAAACATATAACAATAACACCTTTAAACTATCAAAATAGTTTTTACCTTCTTTTCTTCAAAGCCAATATCAAAACCCAACAGTTTATATAACCAAATATATAAAGGTTATAGTCATCAAAGACTCACAGTGTATAATCAACAGTATTTTTAAAACTCACAGTTTATAATCAACGGTAGTTTAAAAACTCACCTTAACAATCGCAGATTTTGCAGATTTAAAACACACAGCAAAACACAAGCTCTTTAAACAGCTTTGAACAAAAGATTTGTTGAAGAACACTTCTCACCGCCACAACACTCTTTTTCTCTTTCAACAGATTTTTCTTCAAATGAAATGATAAGATAGAATCTTATCTTTTTATTTCTTTAAATACTCTCACCATGGCGGTGGAGATTATTTTAATTATAAAACTCATAGGCGGTGAAAGCTTTATCCAATAGAAATAACCTTGAGTGGTGGGTTTTTCATTATAAAATTCATGATTTCTTAACCATGAAGGTATAAGTTTTTAAATAATAGAATAATGTTTCCACCCGAATATCTTATCACAAAATGCACCACCTCATGTATGCTTCACACCACATGCATATATGTATACATTACAAACATATCATGCCATCTTTTCACATATATGCATGCACAATATCATGTTCACATTTCACATATATAGTTCATGCATTTCTACTTAGATATGCATATTTCACGTAATCCACATAATAAACATGTATAAATTACCTCAACCTAGGTTGTCTCAAACCTGGTTATAACATGAAGGAACCTCTAAGGTTCAAGAATCTAGAAAGATTAATATAGTAAGGCAATATAAAAGCTTTCTATGTGGAAAGGCTGAGACGTTGTCTGAAGTACATCAACGTTTTAATCGTCTTCTTATTGATTTAAGGACTATAGGCAGAGAATATTATAATTCTGAAACTTTAACTAAGTTTCTAGAATGTCTTCCTGAATCTTGGGATACTTATTCCACGTGTCTCAAGGTGTCCAATGACATGTCCTCTCTCTCTCTCTTAGCACTTTTTACGGGATCTTGCTCAATCATGAGCAATCTCGTCAGCTGAAAAGAAATCTAATCAAAGATTCCAGGGAAATGAAGAGCTCTCCTTTAGCTCTAATCTCTGAAGAAACTTTAAATGAAATCCCATCCTCTTCCTTTTCTTCTTCTCTTCCTCATGTTGTTATTACTGAGTTAGATTCTACTAACTCTGAAGATGTATCAGAATCTAATCTTGTAGATTTTGATGAATCACTGGCGTTATTAACTAAATATTTTAGGAGATTTGCCAATAAAAGTAACTTCCGCAGATCTTCTTCGTTGACCATAAAGGAAAAGCCAAAGTCTGATAGATAGACAAGGCTTCAACGATCTGCTACAACTGTCACAGCACAGGTCACTTTGCTTGTGAATGTAGATCCAAGAAGACTGCGACACCATCTTTTAAAACCCCATCCTCCTTCAAATCCAGGGATGATAAATACCTGAAGCTAAAGGAGAAATAAAAGAAGATGAAGAACAACCAGCAAAAGGCCAAGGGTCTTGTCGCTGAAGAGCACGATTGGGCTGATTCATTTGATGAATCATCATCTGATGAGGAAGATGCGGCCTATCTCTGCTTAATGGCTAAAGATGTCAAAGAGAATGCTCCAGAGACATCAACTTCAAATGATCCCTCATCATCTTCACCCGCTCAGGTATGTATCCCGAATGAACCCTCTTCTTCTTCTTCTGCTTCTAGCCTATCAGCACTAGACACGTTGACGGTGGACCTTCACAATACCCTGAATGGCAAGTCTAAAGCATAAATGCTTAATCTTGAGCTTCAAGAACAGTTGAAGATTTGTCATTCAAAGATCAAGAAGCTGACCAAGGTTGAAGAAAACCTTAAGGATCATGTCATTGTGAACCAAGCCATCACTGTCGGACGCGAACAGACTATAGTTGAGCATGAGCGAGCAATCATTGAACTCAAGGCTGAGAAGGCTACCATAGAAGGATGGTGCAAAGCCTCTGTCAAAGCCTCTGAGATCATTAATGCTCAAATCCCGACCAAGATAAAGAATGGTCTAGGATTTTCCTATGACCAGGAAGACAGTGTCACTGACAGGTCCATGCTTAAGTTTGGCACCTTTGTCTCTTCCATTCCTGACACTTCTTCCTCTCAGTCTTCTTTAACTGAGAGTCATCTTGATGGAACTCCTTCGAGTTCAGGTTGCAAAGTCAAGGGTAAATACATTGTTATATCACCTCTTCCCAAGAAAACTAACAAGTCAAATAGATCTAAATCTATTCCTTCAGCTTGTAAACCTTCTTCTTCTTCAGGGACTAAGAAATCTAAATCCTCTCAGAAGTCTATGTCTCAGCTTAAGGTGAATGCTTCATCTAAGGACTCCAAAGCCTCAAAAGTTCCTCCAAGAACTAATGAGAAGGGAATACTTGGAGTTGGTCTTTTTTCAAATCTGGTACTTCCTGGCCCTAAAGCTACCTTCAGCTATAGGAAGTGTAAGCACTATGGTGAAACTACACACATTGCCAATAAGTGTCCTTCTACCTCCAAGCCTGGTCCACCAGCTAAGGACAAGAAATTAGCTAAGTCTGAGAAATCAACCAAAGCAAAATCAATCACCAATGCTACTAAATCAACCAAAGTGAAGAAAACCACTGGAGCCTCCTCATCAGGCTTAGTGAAGACAACAACTGATACTAAGCCTTCAGTATCAAAAGTTGTAGTTCCTACCACTAAAGCCTCTTCATCAGGCTCAGTGAAGACACCCACTGACTCTATCTCACTAGCGTCAGAGGTTGTTCCCCTTTCCACTAAAACCTCTCCAGGTTCAGTGAAGCCGTCTGCTGACGCTGGATCTTCAACATCAGTAGATGAAGTCTCTAACATTGATGAACCCAAATAGATGGGTACCAAAAGCATATTTAAACTATTCCCTTGTGCATGATGTCAAAGGCATATGGTATCTAGATAGTGGATGCTCAAGGCACATGACTGGACACAAATCCCTGCTCATCAACTACAAGAAAGAAAGAGGACCTTCTGTAACCTTTGGAGGTAATGGAAAAAGATATACCGGAGTTTTTGGTATATTAACAAATGCTGCAACTACATTCAGACGTGTTGCATACATTGAAGGACTGAAACACAACCTCCTCAGCATCAGTCAGCTGTGTGACAAAGACTACATGATGAAATTCTCCAAGAATTCATGCTATGTCTATGAAAAATATGATAAGGTTTCTTTGACCAGTTCTCGCCTAGAGAATGTATATATCATCAACATGGATTCTTCTATCACTGAGAACAACCGTTTCTTCTCTAAAGCCTCGTCAGACATCAACTGGCTGTGGCACAAACGACTCTCTCATCTTAACTTTAAGACACTCAGCGAGTTGTCTGGAAATGATCTTATCATTAGTCTTCCTCAACACTCCTTTGTAAAGGAATCTCTTTGCTCAGCATGTGAGAAAGGAAAACAAACAAGAGCTAGCTTTAAATCAAAGCAAATCTCTTTAGTGACAGCGTCTCTTCAGCTACTGCACATGGATCTCTTTGGTCCTGTCAACGTGCAATCTATTATTGGAAAGAAGTATACACTCGTCATTGTTGATTAGTATTCCAGGTACACATGGGTCTTCTTTCTCAGATCCAAAAGCAAAGCACCTAAAGACATCATATCGTCCATCAAGAAAATAGAAATACTTAACAACATTAAAGTACGATCTATTAGAAGTGACCATGGTATTGAATTCAAAAACAATACTATGGATAACTTCTTTGAGGACAAGGGAATTTCGCACAACTTTTCTTTAGTGAGAAATCCTCAGTAAAATGGGGTCGCTGAAAGGAGAAATCAAACAATCATTGAGGTTTCTCGATCAATACTCAGCGAGTCCCATCTCCCTACTCATTTCTGGACTGAAGCTGTCAACACTGTTTGTTTCACTCAAAATCGGTCGCTGATCGTTAAGAGGTTCAAGAAGACAACTTATGAACTTTTCCATGGAAGAAAGCCTTCTATTAGCTTTCTACGCATCTTAGGTTGCACATGTCATATTCTCAACAACCGTGATCAACTAGGAAAGTTCGATCACAAAGCTGATAAAGGAATCTTTCTTGGATATTCTTAAGTATCCAAAGCCTTCAGAGTATTCAAAAAACGGAGACAGACGATAGAAGAAACTATTCTTGTCACTTTTGATGAATCTTAGTCAGCTAATTCGAAACCCATCTTGAATGATGACGATGAATTAGAAAGTTAGATGTTCTCTCATTATGGATAACTTGAAGCTTCCTTCAGCGTTTCTCTCAACAATGAAGCCCCAGAAGCTGAAGATGAACCATTAATCATTCTGCAGCTAGTCACACCAACGTGTCATCTTTAGAGATCGCTGTTGTGCCCATTAGCTGTGTTTCTTCTTCTACTTCAAACACTGATCAATCAGTGAATGAAATGCCATCAGCATCTGAACTTATTTCAGTCGTTGAATCTGAGACTCCTTTAGCAATTGTTCCAATCGCTGAAGATACTGCAGCTGAAGCCTCATCCTCTGTTTTTGAACTTATCTACTTAGATGATAATCCTCTAACAGCTCAGTGATGGACTAAAGACCATCCAATTCATCAAATTCTTGGTGATCGGGATGCAGATATTCAGACTCGTCGTGGTATAGGTAATAAATGTCTCTTTGTCAACTTTCTTTCCTTAGTTGAACCCAAGAAGATCGGTGATGCTATCTCAGACCCTAGTTGGGTCATGGTCATGCAAGAGGAGCTCATTGAGTTTGATAGGAACAAAGTCTAGTACCTTGTCCCACGTCCATCTGACAAGACAGTGATAGGCACCAAGTGGGTCTATCGCAACAAGTTAGATGAAGAAGGTGTCGTAACCCGTAACAAGGCTCGACTTATTGCTTAGGGTAATAGACAAGAAGAAAGAATCGACTATGATGAGATCTTCGCACCAGTGGTTAGACTCGAAGCAATTCGACTGTTCCTAGCCTTTGCTGCCCATAGAGACTTTAAAGTCTACCAAATGGATGTAAAGAGCGCTTTTCTTAATGGAAAACTTCAAGAGGAAGTTTATGTTGAACAACCTTATTACGAGAATTATATAAAATAAATCTCTCGGACTGTTAGCAAATGGAGACTAGTGCAAGTATATACTTATCAATCCACTATCATCTTTTACAAGTAATAAAGTGGTAAAAAAATACCGAATATCGTCAAAGGAGAAAAGGAATAAAAGTTTGTTTTAATAGTCTAAATAAAGATATGATTTCATATGGTGAATTCGAAGAAATATTTGTGGTGAGTTGGTTAACACTACTGTTGTGAACAAGTAATAAAAGAGAGCTTAGGGTGTAGGGATATGTTAAGATATTAAGCCGATTTTTAAGTAGACAGCATGCTACAGCATGGTCTATAGCATGTTTTATAAATAAATTATATTTACAACTAATAGCTTCTTTAAGGTACTCTCTCGAGATGCAGAATGGCACATAGTCATAGATTAAGTTTTCATATCTCTATGCAAGGCTGGAATCTCGACATTGGCTGAAACTATTCCTTTTATAAGCTAAATGGAGCGAAAACGAGTCTCCTCGATTCTAAGTAACTCTCTCGAGCTTACTTCCATATCATTCAAGTTGACGTGTGCTTATTGGTTTATCTCTAAATCCAACACACTTTAACACTTTTAAACAAGTGATCAACCTGTCCATGGATGATGTTTTTGCAATAAAAACTTGAATGAGTAGTTGTAAAGATTCATTATTTATGTTTCTACAACGGAATCGGTGTTTCCTTTAAGATCACCCAACACCCAAGCTATATTTTTAGCCTACCATACTTAAAAAATTAATTGCGTAAATAATAAAGCATAAGAAAGAAAAAGAAAGTAGAAGAAATAAATGTAAAGAGGAATTATAAAGAAGACTTAAATGTAAAGAAAAAATAAAATACTTCCAAACACTAATTTATACCCAAAAAAACTTCCAACAACCAAAGTAACTTACAAACTACTTCAAGTTTCTTACAAGATTGCTTCTCTAGAATTACTTGCCTCTACAATGCCAAGCCTCCCCCTTTATATAGTAGGAGAAAGGAGGACAAGGACCAAAAGATAAATATCGTGTCATATTTTTCATCATGGCATTTTCCTCAACCGTCATATTTTTCTCTCTCCTACTTTGCTTCTCTATCCTCCTACCTATAAATATAGGATCTCTTCCTCATATTTTTCTTTACGCTTTCAAATCTTTTTGACGAAACTGTATCTCTTTGCAAGCAAGAACTCAAGAACTAAGAAACTCCTACTCTCGACCTCATTTACTACTCTAAGGTCGATATTTTTCTTTGTTACTTAGAACTGTTCTTCCTCATTATATTGAAACATATGTTTGTCATTTTTAAGAACTTTGTTCTTTTAAAAACAAACATAAAAGATTATTAACATATTCTTTTTCTTGGTTATAATCATGTTTCAAAAAATGTATTCTACTTGAAAAACCCTAAAACTTCATTGTGGATTTTTCAAAAGAAGTTTTATTGTTCAAAAAACTTAAAAACAATAAACAAATCTTGGTCTACTAGTAACTGTTTTCTCTCTTATTTCTTACCAAAAACAGAAATGGCTGCCAAGAATGTCAACTTCTCTATTGAAGATGTTTCCTTCAAGGCTAACAACTATGACATCGCTTCAAGCAAAACAATCTATGAGGACTCTGCTGCTTTCCTCAAAATGTCCCCAGTCACCTTTGCTCTCAACCATGAACCTGTCATGGTTAGAGAAGCCCTTCAACAATTCTGGTTTACTACTGAAGTGGTGCAAGAAGAAGACAAGCACGGCTGACAGATGGAGAAAATCACCTTCACCTTCAACCGTATGACTGTGAACTTTGGCATGGCCACCATGAGGCACGCTCAACGTTTCCCAAAAGGCCCCTTCGACAGCGAGCCCTCTACATTCGAGATCATCGCCTGTCTCGACGTCATTGGCTATCAATTGCCACTGAAGAAGGACACTAACGAGCCCATCGAGAAGAACAGGATGTCAGCTGTTTGGCAGTACCTGTTCTCCCACTACATACAATCAATGGGTGGGAAAACTGGCAGACAGGATCAGGCCTCTCGTGTCGCCCTGACGTTGGTGTATCCTCGATTCAGCGCCGTGCTATAAATTATGTTGTGGTCATTTTTGATGACCTGGTGCTAAAACATAAAAAACGCGAGCGAGAAAAGGTGGTTCCTCACACCAGGTTTCTCTCCATGGTTTTTGCCAAGATTTTTGGCAAAAAATATTCCAAGGAAGGTAACCTCCCGGTGTGCAGGCTAGGGTCCAGGATTCTGGATCATAGGCTTAAGGAAGGAGATGTCGCACTCTCCTCAGTGGTGCACTTCTCTCCTCCTTCGCCTCCTCAGGTGGTGAAGACAAAGGCAAAACCCCCTGCATCTATCCCAGCCACCAAAACCCCTTCTTCCAAACGACCTTCTTAACCAACTCTTGGTTCTCCTCAGAGAGCCATGAAAGCCAAAAAGGGGATAGCCATATCTCTGGCTGTGACCTCTCGACAAGTCTCAGCTATTGAAACTAGCCTTACCCCTAAGGCACTTTCAACTAGCTTCCCAAGCTCTTCGGTGATCCCTGAAATTACTGTCGTATCAGTGGTACCTACCCTAACCGCCTCAGTGACTCAACTCACTGAAGGTGTGAGTATCAGCGCCGCCACCGCTGACCACCCACAAGTTCTCTCAGCCATCTTCTCTTCTCCTCCTTCTTTGGTCGCTACACGTGTTCATGATTCATCAGCAAATGTCCTCCATGATGATGAGACACACGCCACTGGACCTGAGGTTGCTCCTTTCAAGGCTCCACACTATACAGATGCTCATCCTCTCGAGGGCATCGTGGAACAAGCCAGGGATAATCATTTGGATGTCGTTGATGTCCCCTCAGATACTCCATCTTCCTACCCCTTCACTTTTTCTAACCCCTAGCTTCTATTTGCTCACTCTCCATCTCTTTTAGGTCCTTCTACATGTCAATCCATGGACGAAGAAGTAGAAGAGTACGACGAAGATGATGAAGATTATTACATGGCTTCTGATGTCAAGCTCCTCCTCCTAACCGTTGATACCATTTTCTATAAGATGAACGAAGTTCATCAAGACATGCCTTGCAAGGTTGATTTTGCTGCGGACCTCTCAGCTGTCAAAGCTAAAGTTCAAGAAGTAAAGGGCCAGTTCTTCTCTCTTCAAGAGGTTGTTCGAGCCAATGCTGAAGCCATCGCTACTCTCTCTAGCAGCGCTGATGAAGCTCAGGCTCAGTCTTTCTAGCAGACGGAGCTCCTCCGGACTTCACCAACCAGCACCAGTGATCCCTCCCTCTTTCACCGCTGATGATCGTGCTTAGCTCAATGAGACGCGAGAAACGACGACCAACCTAGCCAGCGCTCTGATGCGGCTAGAAGAGATGATGGTTCTCCAGCTTCAAAGCGTGGACCAACTCTCTGGCATATCTTTCAAGCCTTAGCCAGAGAGGGGGAGATGAGGTCCAACGCTGCTGCTCGACCATCTGATGAACCAGCAACCAACGAAGTTGAAGCTGAGGTTGCTTGTGATATCCCAACCTCCGGTGAAGCTGCTATAGCTAAGGAAGTTGATGTCATCTCTCGTGATGATGACCTTCCCATCACCTCTACACCTGTTGCTGGTGATGTGGAAGAAGAAGTTGATGAAGAAGACGATGATGAAGGTGATGAACCTGATCTTCCAAACTCCTGCAGTGATCTTGATGGCGATGACGACGATGATGATGAAGATGACTTCACCATCCAGTTCCAACGTCCAACAACCGCCACCAAAGGAGTTGCCCTCATGGATTCCGCATCCTAAGGGAAGCAAAGGGAAGAAGAGTTAGCGCCTGAAAAGAACCAGGGCCCTTCATCGAAAGGCAAAGGAGTCGCTGAAGAAAGGAATCTGAAGGTACTATTTCAACACCCTCAACCCTTGTATGATGACTCTTCCTCTCAGGTAGTCATCACCTCCCTCTATCAACTTGATATTCCTTCTACTACTTGCAGTCAGCTGGAATAGGTCCCTAAGAACCCTATCTTCATCACTTTTACCGACCAGCAGATGACTCAGCTAAGAGAGTCACTCGACCAGATTAGAGGAAAAATTCCTCTTCGTAACTCTAGTGGTGGTGAGTTTGACTTCCTGACAGAAGCTGAAAGACTCGAGGCATTAAAAGTTGAAGAAGAGCTAGAGCTTCAGAAGAAGTAGACTGAGGACAGCCTAAAGCTGGCCAAGTCTCTAGCTGAGAAAATTCTTCCAAAGAGAAATTCTAAAAAGAAGGTGAACGTTGTCCAAGCCCAAGCTAAGCTACTATCTCTTGCAGAAGCTGAGCACGAGAAAAATCTGAAGCTGGCTAAGTGGGACAAGCGCTGGAGCGAAGCTAAAATGAACAAGAGAATCAGTCATCATTGAATCAAGAGCGTCAGCTTTAGCAGACAAAAGACGGTGGTACGCTACTCTCAATGCTCATCACCAGGGACAATCTCAATGCTGTGACCGAGTACCCTTCCTACCTTGGCCAATATGGATACAACGAATGGCTAGAGATCATACAAGCCATTCAGCGCTCCAAATCAAGACATAAGCCGATTATTGAAGACATCATCAATAATCTTACCAAGAAGATGTCCAGGTATGTCGAAGTCCCTGATAGGCCAACGTTGAAGAAAGGAGGAAGGAAGAAAAGACCCTCTAGTCCTAATGATGGACCATCCCTGAGGAACGAACATGAAACAAAGTTCTCCTTCGATGAAGTCCTGAAGGATCGTGAGAGTCTAGACATCTCTACGTTGAATCTTGAACTGCCAGCAAAGGGTCCTTATGCACCCAACACTGTGCACTTCAAACCTGAGTTAGGAGTTGTATTACTTGACTATGAAGGTGAAGTAAGATTTCAGAGAATGTCTGAGTTACACCAATGCCCATATGGAACACCTCGTATATTTTACATTCTAGCTAGATGATGACTTGAAAGGAAGGATTATGGACCGAATGATACGAAGGGAATTCCTACATCAAAAGAAGCTTGGAGAAGATGTACCTGGCTACATTAATCTAAACAACTTAGACTAGTTTATTTTCTTTGTAATATTGTCCATGTATTGTAACCTACTTACTATGTCCACTTTCAGTGATTAATCTTATACTTTGTAAGGTTTAGACATGTACTGAACATCTTGTAATATTTCCCATGAAATTAATATAAGTATTGTTGTGCATCACTGATAATGATCCCTTAAAAAATAATAGGGACACAAGTCTATGAGTTCCAGTGTTACTTTTACATTCACTGGCAATCTATAAGTCAGTGAATAAGCTTTTACTTTCAGTTTCCCTTCTAGTAACTTTTCTTAGACTTAACTTAAGAAATTTGTTTAAGTAAAGACTGACTCACTGAAACATATCCCAAAATAGTTAAAAATGGACATGTACTTTATATGTCACTTTTACTTACTATTATTTGATAAGAAAACTTTCTTTATGTTGTCTTCTTATCATCAAATAAGGGGATATTTTTGATCCTCTCTCTCATTGATTTGATGATAATCTCTTTTTCCTTATACGAAATATTTATGTTTCTGTTTTTTCAGTTCCAACAATCATCACTGAGTCTGTTCAGTGATCGCTGAAGAACTTGTAATGTAAATCCAATACTTCAAGTAGACAAAACTCACACCAAAGAACCTTCAGCAAAAGTCGAAGACTGAAACTGAAGATTAGATATTGGCGAGTACGTGATCAGAAGCGGTATTCAGTGATTACAACCTTGTTTACATATGTGGGAAGACTGCCCAAGCGTCAGGGAATGCTGAAGAGACCTTCAGGTTATTCCCTCATTCAGCGATCAAAAAAAGCTTGTTGAGCATGATTGTTTTTGTCTTGTCCTTATACACACAAAGGACAAACACATACCCTTTCTAAAAGATAGTACGGTACGGAGCCGATTAGTTGACTCTATTAGCCACCAACTTTGTGAAAGGATGTATGCTCATGAATAGGCTTTTCTACTATTCATTGTAGCAAATGACAAGTCTTTCTCTAAACGCTTGACACGTGTTATAACCATACCACGTTGCATTAAATGTGCATTTAATGCAATGGGTATAAATAGACATGTTCTATCTCCATGCAGAGATACTCCAAACTCTGAACTTACTTATGCTTAAGTAAAAGAACACACACATCTAAGAACACAGTACGCTCATCTTCAAGAGCATGTTAGAATCTCTTTGTTGTATTCTAAATAATTCTCTCCCAGATATAACTTACTTTCTTCTAAGTTTTTAACAGGAAATATTTTCTTTATTTGCTAAGAATTAGTGTGTAACTTTAGATTGTTTAGATAGGTTTTATTTACCTTATCTATCCGCAAACAATCTTGTAAAATCTGTATTGATCCTTCTTTATCAATATATATTTTAAATTTGAAAAGTTACTGTATTTGTATTTATCCCCCCCTTCTACAAACTGTTATACACATCTTGTAGACCCTAACGGGACCAACAGTAGGTCTGTTTTGTTCCGGTACTGCTGGTATTTCCTTCTAGAATATGGCTGGACCAGCCATCAATGATTCCAAAATCAACTCTCCTTCCTTCTGTCTTTCTATAAAGTTCAGAAACCTATCTTTCCACTTGTTGTAATCACATCTGAATAGAACAAGTGGTTTTGTATCTGTTCCAATTGCCATAGCTTCTTTTGAACTCATTATATCTGATTTAAGATAATGGATCTTTGTAGTTCAAAATTTTGATTCAAAAATTAATATTCGAAAAATTTATCAATAAATCCACACACAGAAATTTTCATGCAATCACTTATACAATCAATTAAACAAATCACACTTATCCGGATTAAGGATCTCCGGATAGAAGTTCTCCGGACAGTGATATCAGACAGATTGAATAAGATTGTCTCCGAACAAAGTGTATTCGGACACTTAGATTTGAAAAAAGACAATATAAAGAAACTATTATCCGAATGAAACACGAATACAGACAAAATACAATCCAGATGTCACACAAACAAAATGCAACACTTGAGATTATCACATAAACGAATCCGGATGAATCTTTCACCGGAAAACATTGAATCTGGACAAAGCACTTACCGGATACAAATCACTAATCACAAGCAATACACAACTTTGCACTTCGGATAACAATTCGTACAACACTTTAACCGATGAATATCTAAACACAAAAAATCTTCGCCGGATACCACTAATTCGGACAACAGACAATATACAATGACCGGATAAAAATTTAAATCGCTCGATGAATATCTTCAATGAGCGATGAGCAACAAACACAATTTTTATCAAGAATTCACCAAAACATCGATCAAACACACAAAAATTATGAACTTTTTATACGAAAAAACTCAGTCCAAAAACTTCAAAAATCTTCAAATTTTGATACTAAATCAATCAATTACACAGATTGTTTGAACAAGGTGATTCAAAAACAATAATTCGTACAAAACATGCAGTAAATCTATGATCAAACTACAAACATTAGATGATTTCAGAAGAAAATATGAAGAATATATTCAAGAATCCTCAAGAACACAGCAAGAACAGTCTGAATTTTGTGTAACATTCCAGATTAATCCAGATTTATGTGCAGATTTTCGAATCAAAATCGCTACAATTTGCTCTGATACCAAATGTGAATCCTAAATCTTCAATCAGATTAACATCAATCGAGAACAGAATATTGAATATTAGAGAGAATTTTCATTAAAAGTAATTGTATTCAAATTCTTAGAAGATTACAAATGAGTTCAACTTACTACAATTATAAGTCCCAAATAAACAATCTTCATGTAAATCCTTCAAGAACATCAATGGCAAAAGATGTTTTCTATTAAGAACATGTAGGAGAAGAGAGAGAGAAAGTCAACACCCACAACTTGGTCAAACTTCACTATTACGTAAATGATATTACAATTAGAATCCCTCTAAAATTACAAAGACATCACCCTTTATATAGAGTCAAACCTCTAGACAAAGTCAAAGTCAAACAGTCTAAGAAAAGTCAAACACGATGACTTTTATACAATTATAGACAAAATAAACTTTCAAGACGAATATAATTTTACACTGATTTTCAATCCTAACATTCTCCCCCTTTGTATTCAGACTTGAAAGAATTTGCGCACGTTGAACCTCTTTTGAACTTTGAAGCTTTAAGCACACTATGTCTTCTTTAAAAACAATCTTCAACTTGAACCTTCAGACAATCATTTGTTGAGAATGATCTTCTAACATTCTCCCCCTTGAATGTAGAACCGCAATGATCTTCTCTTTTGACAATGTAGATCAGAAACAATAACGAACAAATTTTAAACATTCTCCCCAATAATGAATTTCTTCAAATAAGATCATAAACATTCTTTTACGACGAGAAATCTCTATCAGTAAATTGTTGTAATGATGATCTTCACATTCAACAACTCTCAGACATTTTAGCATCGGAATAATCTTTTGTAATCATCTCCAGTTGCCCTCCTTTTGAGTCTTTTGTCGATCTTTGTTGTTACTCCCCCTTGATCTGTACATCAAATTCCCTTTAAAATGTTCAGAATTGGACATTTCATTCATTATTACATCTCCCCCTTATGATGAAATGTGAATCATTACATCATATACAAGAATGAATGAAATCCTCCGCATAAGCCGTCAATTCATGAAATTGTAAGTAGATCTTTTCAAATCCACTTGTTTAATCTTTTCAGATTAAGGGAATGGGAAGATAACAACCAATTTCAATGTATGAAWTTGTTTTCAATCTTATAAAAAGATTGACCTGTGAGTATAACAGATATACTCAGTACAACGGATGTACTGTATATATGAGACTTTATGATGCTCATCTCACCAGGTCTTTCATTCAATCATCGATAGCTTAATAATAACATATCTATGAATGTTTTTGGCAAAATAACGTATAAAATGCAAAATTTGTGTAGTGTAGAAAGATAAAGCAACTAATGCTTCTGTTAAAGCTCAAAAAGATAAACCGTGTGGACTACACAAATTTATCAGACCCAATTAGTGATCAAAAAGACTGGAAGAGGGGACATATTTCCTTTAGATTCAAGATCAACTTTCTCCGAATGAGAAATTGATAGATGACGAGCTGCGTGCCCCAAGTGTTATTGAAACACTTATCTTTTGAGAGATAAATGAGTAGCTGGTGGGGTTGTGACAAGAATTGGCCTGGGCTTTGCCTTTTTCAATATTAGTCTCGAAAGAATTGAGAACTAATAGATTGTGTGGTATGCCCGGATTTTAGAAGTTTGGAAAAGGATTCCCATATTCTTTTAATCCTGACACAGCTCTCGTCAATTCTTTCAGCTCACAGCAACTACCCCTCTCATTTTCATTTTAGTGTCAGCACACAAACCCTTTTGTATATAAAGTTCACTCAGATATGGTTGTCCTCATGGGTAGGTTTGTCGGTTCGGACATTCCATTGAGGTATTTCTGATAAGCACTCAGTCCCTCCTAAATTTTAACAATATGCTCATTTGATCACAATGATTGATCAAACTGTTATTTCTGTTAAGCACAATGATCAGATAAAATTGATCAAGAAAAAATATATCGTGTAAGCACAAACAATGAAGGAATGATGCGACAATGATCAGATTACTCAGTTTGCGAGAGAAATGAATGAAGATCTGTAAGTACGAGTTTACAGATTCTGATTAAAAAAATGAAATGTATATCAATCAAGGAAAAACAAAATCAGAAAAATCAACATTTGAATACAAACAAGTGTATTATCACCAAAAATCATTTATATATAAGAGACGTGATAATAACGGTTTGAAGAATAGCTGAAACAGGTATTGGAGTAATGATCGATGAGAAATTACACAAGTAAAATCTCAGGAAATACCTGTTCAGAAAATGTACTCGTTTCCCAAAAAAAATTATTTTCCAAAAAATATTTATTGAACTTTCTAGAGACTCCCCCTAGAAAGTAGATTTAAGTAATATTTCGATTCTGCTCAAAAAAAATAGAAACATGTTTAGCACGGGTCCTAAACTGTGTGTTTAGAAACCACACTCGATAAAGCACGTGTCCTGAACTGAATTGTTCATAAGCCTTTTTGGAACAGACTACAACTCCCCCTGCATTAGTGTATCACAGATATGATATTCTGATCAGCACAGTAATGACACACCTGCAAAGCCAGATTAAATAGATTTTGGTACCCAAATGAATTTGGGTCCTATTTTGTTAGTTACGGGCTGGGGTATGTTGTAACTTCCAAACCATCTATTTCTATTTGATGTATTCTTTTTAGCACTTTGAACAGGATGATCAGAAATAAAATATGACCCATACCAGTTATTATGATCATACCTGATCTTACCTTTCCAACTGTTCTGATAGCTGTTATCTCCATGCCACCTGTTGAACTTTTTCTTACTGACAAATTCATCGGTTCTGCATGTTGAGCACATAATTCTTCTCTTGCTAAGATTGATCAGATCATTAGTGGATCCCACAATGCAAGGAAGAACAGAGTTAGTAACAACAGATGTATGAGATGAAACAGAATCAGCTTTATTCACCCAAATGCTTTTAATCTTAGAAAATTTATTGGGTGATCGATAACATACCCTTGATAAAACTGATTAGAAGAACTAGAATAGTTCTTAGAAACAGTTGATTTAGGGCTGCTTGAATAACTGTTCGATTTGGAACAGTCATAGAAGCTAGTTTTACACTGTGATGGAGARCCAATTGAGCTTTGTGCACAAGAAAAGTCTTTGACTTTCTGTAAAAGCTGCTCTCTTTCAGCAGAACTAAATCAAACTTAATTTTAAGTTATGTTCTCATCTTCAACTCAGTCTCAAAGTCTGTCTTCAGATCAGAAAATTTGGTTGTAGTATCCAGGAGTTTACCTTCTAACTTCTTCTGAAGCATTTCAAACTTTCTCTTCTGATTTATTAACTCTTTTTTTCCTTCATCTGAGCTGCTCTTATCATTCTCAGAAGCAATGTCAAACCACCTTTTTCTTATTAGCAAGCTCTTTAGCAATTGTTGTATGTTTCTTTATAGTATTCCTCTTATCAAGAGCAAATTGCTTCATATCTTCTTCTAAAATCTTCTACTTCAGAGCAATGCTTTCAGATAATTTTTGTATTTGGTTCTGACAGTCTTCTGTGATGTCTTTCTTCTCTTTATTATTCTTGGCACGTTCCAAGATGATCAGCTGCTCAAAATCAGATATTTGCTTTAACAGCATTTTGGCGTTTAGCTCCAGAGAGTTTATCTTATCTTCAAAAGATATGCGTTCAGCTCCAAACCTTTTCTCTAATTCACACATTCTCTTCTTCTCTTTTCCAAATTCTATTCTTTCAGAACTTAAACTCTTCTCAGCTTTCAGAGCTTTTTCCTTCTCTAACTCCAGTAATTTCTGTAACTCACTCAACTCACTGTCAGATTTATAGGATTTATCAGATAAGTCCTTTGTCTCTTTACTATTCTTCCCAAAAGGATTCTTCTCAGTTTGCATCTCTTGAAGTTTMTTAAACATATCTTTATTAGCTTTACTCCWAGTTTTCAAATCATTATCRYAGTCWTTCCTYACARAACTYAGARTTTTCTCAAGTTTATTCATCTTATTCATGAAATCATTCTCAACTTTTTCCAATGCTACTTTATGCTCTTTTTGTAAATTCGCAATAAATTCTACATTAGCATGATTCTCGTAAAACATGTTAAGATATTTCTCCTTATAACTCTGTAAGCTCTTTTCCAACTCTGTAATTCTCTCTTTCAACTCCTTATTCTCTTTCTGAAGAAAATCTACCATTAAGAAAATTAAGATTGATTAACTGAAGAATCTATGCAGTTTAAGAAAAATGATTAAAGAAATACACTTAAAAAAAAATCACACAATTCCAAGAAATTCAATCAACAATATGATCTTTGAACAAATAAATTTGATACAAAAACTAAATCAAGACAAGGTAACCAAGTAAAACAGACTTATGAACAAAAAGCTTGGATTCCAAACAGAATAGTCACTCAAAGCATGAAATATAACACTGTCTAAATTGCTTACCACTCAAGTCCTTATCCGGTCAAAGTTGAAACACTAGATATATATCGCTCAAAAAGTGAAGTCTAAATCTGGTTAAGATCGTTCAAAGTCTAACATAAATCGCTCAAACCAGAATCTGCAAAACTGTTTTAAATCGCTCAAAGCAAGACTCTTAACCGCTCAATGAACAACCCTCTAAATCGCTCACTACAGGCTCTCTAATTCGCTCAAGACAGCTCACTCTAAATTGCTCAATGCATGGAAGAATATCGCACAGTGTATGTTGTACAATAGTCACTGCATGAAACACTATATTGCATGAAATCCTTTCAAAACTTGCTTTCTAATCCTGTCACCAAGCAGCCCTTAAATCGCTCAATCTGTTATCACTCAATACACTGCATTAGTCCACTCAATTCACAACATTAAATCGCTCACAGCTAACCTATAAATCGCTCACCAAGGTTCCTTAATCTGATCAAGTACTAGCCTAAACCGCTCACAGCAAACTTCTCAATCGCTTACTGCTTGAAGATAATCCGGTCAAGACTGTTTCTTAACCGGTCAACTCTTACAGCCTAAGTCGCTCAAGCTTGAAGTCTAAACCGCTCAATATGTGAAATACATCGCTCACCACACTTACTGCCTGATTCTAAACCGCTCACTACTATGCTTAACCCGCTCAAGGTTTAATCCGCTCAAGGAGTGATTTAAACAACTCAAAACAGTTCACTGTATGGTCTTAATCCACTTAAAACTCAGCCTTTAAATCGCACACCTTATGGATCTAAATCGCACACCACCATTTCTTATCCGATCAAGAAATAGCCTAAACTGCTCACTATGCAGGGTCAAGTCCGTTCACTGTATGAACTTAATCCGTTTACTACAGATCCTTAATCCGGTCACTTAACAGCTTAAACCACTTACTGCATGATCAAGTAAATCGCCTGCTGCATGAGGGATAATCCGCTCACTACACTCATGAAATCGCTCAATACTAAACTATTAAAACCGCTGAACAAACAACCTAAACCGCTCACCTCATCAACTCACTAAGTAAATCGCTCAAGATGTAAGGCTGCTCAACAGATCAAGTAAATCGCCTGCTTCAAGAAGATATAAATCGCTCACTGCATGATGTAGTCCGCTCAAAGCAGCTTCTAAATCGGTCAAGGAAGTGAAGAATAAATCACTCAAAGTCTGCTCAAAGCAAGGTGTTAATCCAGTCATCAAACAGGTCATCAAACAGTCTTATTTGGTCAAGAGGTAGGCTAACAAGATTCAAACACAAATGTAAATCAAACTTGGATCAAAACAACACACAAACACAAAAACTCAGAAAAAATTGGATCAAAATCTAACTTTTTGAAGAATCTTCATAAGAACACTAAAAACTTCAAAATTCATAAACTCTTCAAAACTTTAAAATCGATGATCAAAAAGCAAAATCAAAAGAACAACAATGAATCACGATGTAAAACCATACACATCGATCACAATTTTAACAACTAAACATCCACAAATGAGAAATTTGAGAGAAAATTTATAAAGATTAGAGATGAACTTCAAGAACAAAATCATAAAATTTCCAGAAAATTGTGCTATTCTTGACAATTTCTTCAATCAAAATTCCTGCAAATCTGCTCTGATACCAATTATAAGTCCCAAATAATCAATCTTTATGTAAATCCTTCAAGAACATCAATGGCAGAAGATGTTTTCTATTAAAAACATGTAGGAGAAGAGAGAGAGAAAGTCAACACCCACAACTTGTTCAAACTTCACTATTACGTAAATGATATTACAATTAGAATCCCTCTAAAATTACAAAGACATCACCCTTTATATAGGGTCAAACCTCTTGACAAAGTAAAAGTCAAACAGTCTAAGAATAGTCAAACACGATAATTTTTATACAATTATAGACAAAATAAACTTTCAAGAGGAATACCATTTTACACTGATTTTCAGTCCTAACATAAATTACAAAGGAAAGACTATTTATACCTACAAAGCATTAAAGACAAAATTTACAAAGGAGAAACACTTGAATACAACAATTAAGCACAACTTAAACCCAACAGGTAAGTTTCTTAGAGAGGAAGAGTGATAATTGAGTAGAGAGCACTCAACTATTTATACCCATTGCATTAAATGCAATTCAGAAGGTACATAACATGTGTCAAGCTTTTGGATGAAAGCTTGTCTTTTGCCACAGTCAACATTCCTATCACTGTCCATGAGCAATCTTCTTTTCACAAAGTAGGTAAGCACGATAGAGTCAACTTAGTGGCTCTGTACTATTCTATACTCTAGAAAAGGCATGGGTTTGTCCTTAATGTGTGGGAAGACAAGACAAAAACAATTGTGCATGGTAACCTTCATTTGATCATTGAATGTTAGGATGACACTGGAGGTCTATTCAGCATTCGCTGAAACTTGTGCAATCTTTACACATATGTAGACGAGCTTGTAATCACTGAATGTCGCTTCAGATAATCTAATCAGTAGTTTCTGTCTTCGACATTGCTAAAGGTTTTTTTGTGTGAGTTTTGTCTTCTTGAAGTATAGCAGTCTCTAAAGAGTTAAAATACATGTTCAGCAATCACTGAAGAGACTTAGGGCCTGTTTACTTATGGCTTAATGAGCTTACCGGATAAATTGGCTTATTCGCACAGTCATTTTAGGCTGTTTACTTCGAGCTTATTCGCCCAGATAGGGGCTTATTCGCACAGACCATTTTAGGCACTTGTCTACATTAAGCCAACAAAAAAGACATACCTACCCTTGTAAAACTCACGGTCTGGGCGATTTTGGTCCTCGACAGATTTGCTCCTCCTCCAAAACCCTAATCGCGATTTTG
>NW_020201074.1:6882-52775 GCF_001531365.2 Cynara cardunculus var. scolymus | reverse complement strand
GTTAAACCAGCAGCTTGTATAACAGCAGCTTGCCTTGACTATTGTTTGATGCTATATCCCGACCTATGTTTGATGTTAAACCATAGTTAATACTCAGGGGTAAATTGGTCATTTCTGTTATTCAGACTGTTGATTCAGATAGAAAAGTAAACAACAACCTAAATTTATCCAGACAGCCAAATTTATCCAGACAGACAAATTTATCCATACAGGACTTAATAGAAAATTTGGTAAACAGCCCCTTAGTGATGATCACTGAAACTGAATAAACAGAAATACAATACTTCGATAGGAAAAGGGGATTATCATCAAATCAATGAGAGAGGATCAACATGATGATACCTAAATATCTTTTTATCTTTCACCACATTCTACTTTAGACAAAAGATGCAGTATCAAAAGTGCACTCAGCCCGGTAACTAAGAAATGTGTTTTTTGTTTTCATTGGTTATTTTGCTTTCAATATATATCTTGAGCATTTTGCATTACACCACCTAATAGAATGATGTCATGCTTCCTCCGTGGCGATGCGGATTCAACCCGCTTCTATCCAACCTAAGGCACCATAGCATGTCTGAGCTTTGTTTGGTTTGTGGGATATGATAGTGTTCGGAGGGATGTGGAATTGAAGTCCATAACAATCCTATGTTTGGTTTGAAAGAATGTTTGGATTTGAAATCCTACAAGCAAAAATCCCAAAGGATAAGTTGGTATTTCATAGGATTTTAAAGGATTTTTAAAATGAGGTTATAATAATTTTTATAATCTTTAAAAGTTTGTTTATATAAATTATTTATAAAAAATAGAACTTAATTCTATTATGGATTCTACAAATCACACACATCAAAAAAAAATTCCGAAATCTTCCTAACCAACTAATTGGTAAGTCGATCAAAGTAAAACAATGGTTGTTTTACCCGTAAACTTGTTCATAAAAGAGAAAAAAAATACCTATAAAACCATTTACTAAATACTTATCCGGTAAATAGTTACCAATGAAATTTAACACTATTATTATTTTTTCAGTTCTATTTTTAATCGAATAAGCGTTTCTATTATTAATTTTTCAGTTCTATTTTTAATCGAATAAGCGTTTCTATTATTATATCCAAATAAAAACCTATAAAAATTATTTATTTATTTAAAAAAAGAAGAAATTGAATCCACTCAAATCAGTTTATAGCAACCAAAGTCAGCATATATCGTGATGATTCAATTCAAAGAAAAAAAGAAGATGAAGAAAAACCAAACATATCCCCAAATAACCAAATTTACATTCATGATTAACTAAGACAATGCCTGTTTTGGAACTGAAAACAACGAGTTACAACTCATATCATCTTCAGCTCAGCAGCATCCACTTGTTGCTTCGTCTGAACCTGTTGGAGGCTTTTGTTTAAATATGTTCCTTTTCACGGTAGTTGACCCCTCCGCAGTGAGACTGGGTGTATCCAAAATCTGCACATTTTCATCACCCCATTTTTCAACCATCGTACACTTTCGGCTTATATTTCATTTACACACACACACACTCTCTCTCTCTCTCTCTCTCTCTATATATATATATATATATGTGTGAAAAAATACTTTGGGTTTGTGGACAATGGATTTCAAGTTTTAATGGTAACAAGTAGAAGAAAATGAAGCTTTTATATAATTCAAATACCTTGAGAACAAGTTCCTCAAAACACTGCTCAACATTTACCCGTGTTTTTGCACTACACTCGATAAATAGACATCCATATTCCCTGGCGAAGTCAATCCCTTCTTTTTTCGTGACAACCCTATCATTTTCCTGCAAAACAAGATATGTAGCAACGAATCTAATCATGAATATAAGCACTTATTTATGAATTGATATGGAAGTGATCATCAATTTATACCTTATCAACTTTATTGCCAACAAGCATCTTGATGCAGTCTTGATTTGTCGAGTACAGGTCAATTTCCTTTGACCATATATCAGATAAGTTTGTGAATGTTTCTCTTCGGGTTACATCATACACTGTTTATTTGTCACGATAAACAATCAAATTAACTTGTACAGCAACGAACAAGAGTATTTTGGTCAGGATCAATTGTTAAGATGAAACAGAACCCAACATATACATAATATACATATACATATATATATATATATATATTAGTTTTATACCCGCTGTAATGCAACTACATATAAAACTTTCTTGTAAATAAAAAATTGATTAATTTTTTATAAAATGTTCTACGCTTTAAATTATGGCATTGTTTGCAAGTAAAATGATATTTGAATAACTAAATGAGAAATACGAAGGTTGAAGCCTATAAAAATCACCCATCAAATAGTTCATCTTTAAATCTCAAAAGAATTTGAGGACTTTGTTTTGGCAACTTCAGTTTTCATCCCATCTTTGAAAGATCAACGGTATTTGTAAATATTAAAAATATCTTTTCAAACAAGAAAAAACTATAAGACGAACTTATCAGAATAGAACTATGTAAAAGGATATGATGTAATGAATATTGAAATTACTCTGTGAGTTTAAGCAATTTATTGCATCTACAAAATGCTAGATTAGTCTCTTTAACATACACCGTCTTGAAAACATAAAATAGTTGATGAGTGAATATGAAGTGTAAATAGTGCGATTTATAATGTCAGAAAGAAAAGAAAGAAAGGGGATAATGGGTTGGGGGCTTTAGAAACTTGTAAATAATTGCATAGATGATAGTTAAAATTCAACAACAATAATAAATAATATAGTATAGATAGATAAGGGTGTAATATGGAAAATAAAAAAATAAAAAGTTAAGATACTAAAAAGCTTCAGTATGTATTTATCATATTTAATAATATTATTAAATTCAATAATATCCGATATTTAGTTCATTTTGAAGGTATTGAAGAGATGATTATAACAGTATAATTTATATAAAAAAATAAACGTTTATAAATATATTTTAGTTAATATATAGTTACATATGTTAATATGAGAAGGTGTAAAATGAAAAATAGGAAAAGAAGAGATAAAATAAATTTAAAACTAATTATAAAGGTATAAATTATAGTTTAATAATAATAATTTTTTTATTTATAATATGAAAGAACGTGGAGGTTGTAATTGTTCAAAAATTGTGTATAATAGATCAAAATTTATAACTCTTAAAAATTCAATAATAACCGTTTAGCATGTTTTATAATATAATATACATAGTATAGATAGATAAGGGTGTAAATTAAGAAATATAAAACAAATTAAATATAAGTTTTAAAAATAACTCACTACATATTTATGATATTTAATAATATAATAAAATTTAAAATA
Source organism: Cynara cardunculus var. scolymus (assembly GCF_001531365.2). Taxonomy (NCBI): domain Eukaryota; kingdom Viridiplantae; phylum Streptophyta; class Magnoliopsida; order Asterales; family Asteraceae; genus Cynara; species Cynara cardunculus. The sequence continues at coordinate 49,470 of NW_020201074.1, read as the reverse complement.
TTCAATATAAAGGTGTTGATGAGACAATTATAATTATATAATTTATATAAAAAATGTATTTCGTTCATATACGACAATTTATTTTAATATGATAAAAATGTAAAATGAAAAAAAATGGAAAAGTAAGTGGTAAGAAACAAATTATATAACTACTTATAAGAGCATAAATTGTAATTTAAAAATAAAAAAATATTTGATCTTTAATATTATCTTGGGATGTAAAGATTTGAAGTTATGTATTCTACAACTTTAACTTTGTAAACTAAGAGTGTAAAATAGAAATGAAAAAATAAGAAATACAAAACAAATTAAACACGATAACTTATAAGGTATAAAATGAAAGTTTTAAAAATAATTCACTACGTATTTATGTTATTTAATAATATAAGATTAAATCAAAAAATATTCAATATTTGGCTCATTCTGAAGGCATTGATGAGACGATTATAATGGTATAACTTGTAAGAAGTGAAACGTATTTTTTTTAATACATTTTGGTTAATATATGATTATGTATGATAATATGATAATGGTATAAAATGAAAAAGAAAGGGATATAAAATAAATTAAATAACTAACTATAAAGGTGTAAAGTGTAACTTAAAAATTAAAAATAATTTGATTTTAATATTATCTTTGAAACGTGAAAGTTTCATGGGAAATGTTTAGCTTCAAAACTTGTACTTCATGCAAAAGAATCCGTACCTCTTAAATTTCAACACTTAACCGTTTTAGCTGCTTATCTATATATATATATATATATATATATATATATATAGTATGGATATATATATGCATATATCTATATCTATATATATATTGAAGAAATTAAAAAACAAAGAATGATAAATGCTTGTGGTTTGGATCATGATCCTTTTAGTAGAGGGATCACATGGATCTGGGATAAGATTGAATTCATTGCTTAATGGATCAGACCACTAGGTCAAACCGTTTAGAACCCGATACACCTTGTTCAAGCTATACCTACCAACTTAATATGATAATTATGTACCAATAAACTAGTAGTGCACTTGTGTATTCTAATCAATGCAATATTACACCACGATGCTAAAGAGCAGATGGAGATAAAAGGGTAAATGGAAGTAAGAAGAGTGATAATGAGGATAAGTTCCACACCATATCTCTAAAAGAAAATAACGTGTTCCCAAATTTCAGCAAAATAGATGCGTCTATTAGAAGTAGCCTTATTTGGTTGGAAACAGTTAGGTCTTTACCAACATTTATCTTGCATATGAAACATGATAGGACATAAGAGCTAGTCCAAGAGGTTTCACCATCTCGCATTTCCTACTCCAGATTAAAGAAAACATTACATGTACTGTGAAGACTTGGAAGGCAAGCTAGCTAAATTAAGGTCCCCTATAGATCGTGTACTATGACAGGAGCTGAATAAAGAAATTGTATGAGATTATGATTGTGTAGGTCCTAACATGAATAGAAGAAACTAAAAACAGATGAATACTTAATTAAACACATCAGAATGTCATCATATAACATGGAAGGGCAGCCACTAAAAATAAATCAAGAAAGGAAGGAGTAAAAAACATGAAACATACCCATTATAATTCCTTGGGCTCCTCTATAGTATGAACTGGTTAGAGTTCTGAATCTTTCCTGCCCAGCTGCAAATTAACAAGTTACATAATTTTGGACTTGCCAACAGATTAAAAAAACCTCTCTCAAAAGTAGGTTGCTGTATTGAAATCCAATCTCTCCTACATGAACAGGGTGATACTGCTTCAGCTAAACATGGAAAATGTAGATACAAGGATACCAATCGAGCCAAAAATGCAGGGTACATAGTGCTAGATGTGTTGCATCTCTGCTTCTGCAGCTACAGGAAGACTAAAAGATTCACTCGAACACAACATGTACGTTCTAGACTTGAATGTTTTGCACTACAAAATAAAATCTCTGACGATTCGAGGACCAGAAATGATCAGAATTAGGCTAAAGGTAGACCATAGGATGCACTTTAAAGCTAGAATAAAGTAGTTCTCATAGTAAATCAAGTTAAATGTGAAATAGCAACTAGAATTTTCAAGCCACATACAATCTCTTAGCATGACTTGGATAATTGACTATGATCAACCTAGATTCTAAAGAATTAGAATTTCAAGAGCATAAATAACTTATTTGAATTAGCAAAAAGTACACAACTAAATATGTGCAATATCATGGGAACCAACGGCAAATTTGTGGCTTATATATAACTAAAGAATTGCTTTGGTTTTGGTGCATTTCATGTAACAGGCTAGTATGGTCCTGGCATATGGGTGTCCGATCTTTATGAGCTAACAGGAAAAGTACAATTTGTAAATCCATTGTGGGGTGTGGAGGCAAAGATCTGGAGTGACCGATCCGGCAAAGCAACTGTCTGATTTCACCCGCACTGCTAATGTAGGCTTTTTTGGGGGACTGTTGGTCTTGCTAAAGAAAAGAGTCTTTAAGCACAATAGAGCTTAGTCCCAAACCAATCCATTAATTTCTTTACTTGACATACTCAATTGAGAAGGCAATAAAAATTGTGGTTTCCTTGGCACTTTCTGAAGTATAATAAAGCTCACTTTACGGATATAACTAGTGACTAGACATTATTGTTTTAATAGGTATGACAGAAGTATAATCAGCTTGAAAAAGTAGGAGAAAGGAGACAAGATGCTGGTTATGTTCCTCAAGGGAGCAGCTCTCTCACTCAACTTCTGCATGCTCTTCAAAATCCAAAACAGATTCCTATACACGCTTTTACTCTTCCATGTCATGTGATGAAATGGAGAGAGTGTGTGTGTGTGTAAGGCAAAGAGTGTGCATAAAACAGAGATTCATTCTTTCGGACTTGGCTATAACACTCCATTTGTATCGTATCCGAGTCTACCTTTTACTGATGTCTTGCTCTATCAAAGAATGATATATTATTACCAACAGTCAAAGACAAGCATTGAAACACTGAAAAAGGAACTGCTGAAAAAGCTGTGTATGAGGCTTTATGAAGAAACTACCTCCCATGCGTCAACGGAATGTATCATCCTTTTTGGAACCGAGGAGTTTCTTTATATGGGACGGAAAGACACTTAGAACTGGTAAATTACTATATGAAATTACGTAAGTCCTGAAACCATAGATACAATTGCATATCAAACCACAAGCATATGACGTAACTTCTATACAATTGTTTAACTCCTTTGTACTGAAATATTCCACTCCGAACTAGAATCCTTTATAGTAAATATTACACACTCTCAACTTGGTTAAAATATCTATGGTTTGCTCTTTTGGAAGGCACAAAGAAAGGGACAACAAGACCTTGCTGTAATTTGTCTAAAACAAAACGAAAATCAAGCATATGTTTTGTACGTGATGATGAATGGATTCGAAAAAAGAGCATTAGCTGAAGCACTCTCGCACCAGATCTGGATATGTTTGGGACATCCATCTGTAAGTGTTACAGTAATGAGTGAACACAAGAGCGCCATGATACTTACACAACTATTATCAACAATGGCTCAATTCTTGGTTGCAAATGGAAGAGAAAAAAACATGTTTGTTTGATAGTCGTGAAACAGAGCATTGCCCAACAACACTACACTACCCCCACAGACATCCTGGTGTCTGAACAAGTTACCGAATCACCATCAGAAAATGTGGAGGAGAAAAGAATTGTTGCATGGATGAAAAATACCCTATCCAGGGCCAAATTGAGGTAGCACATGACTCGAGACAAGGCCTTTAAATGTAGAGTGTGAGGATGTCACATATAACGACCAAGAACCTAGCAAGCAAAAGGGTGGTAGGCCTTGTAATGGTCAGATATAGCAATTTTTCCTACCATCATTCACTAAAATGTAGGATCTTCCAGTTGTTGTCCTTCTATGCTACTCTATTTGACATTGATATCTAAAGGTGTGGTAGATTTTTTGTTTTAAGCACCAGTTTCTATAAGGAGTTGAATAGTATATCTTCATTGATTAAGAACCATGCCATCAAGGGACCTATAAAACTCAATTCCCACGTAATATTGAAGATCATATTCAAATCGTTAATTTATGCTTTACCAGAAAAAGAAATGATACCATCCACCTATACAAAAGCTGCAGTAAAATGACTAACACCCTTTTCATAAACAAAGAAAAAGATCTGCATAGCTCTCTGTATAACCTTTGGCAAGTAAGGTTATAGATCAACTTAGCAAACCATGCTGATTGGCAAGCTTAAGTCCATCATTGAATTTCCCATGTTTGTGGCAACTGATGGGTTAACCTAGGCAACAATATTTACACATCCTCTTCAAGATCACCATGAAGCTATGCTGTTATAGCGGCGAAAAAACAAAATTGTGGTCGGGACAGGTATTTGAAATAGCAGTTATAGTGGTGCAATAGCGATGGTATAGCGGTCCAAAAATAGCGGTTCATATAATATTTCTTAGAATTATATAAATAATATGCCTACATAAACATATCATTTGCAAAATAGAAAAAGTGTTCATAAATGAGCTAATCACAAGCAATAGGTTCAGCATCGGAGTCAACATCATCTAACATGTTTACACTTCGTTTAGTCTAGCTTCCCACTCTTCCCCTTCTCCTCCTTCATCTCCAACGTGATCATCACCATCCCTATAGCGCTCCCTAACAGAAGCCTAGTTCTTAAAAGCCCAAAAAAACCTTGACTAACTTAACATAAGCTAGTCAATATCGAAAGCCCAAGATTGAAAATAAAGCCCAAACCCACCGAAAATTGCGTTAATATCGAACGAAATTTACACTAAATATCGGTCAATTGCGGTAAATTGTGCTGCTAATTGCGCTACCACAATTTTAACCGCAATTTGACCACCGATATTTTGCAAAGGCCCACAATCCAAGATATCGCCGCAATTAACAGCATAGCCATGAAGACATGCATTGTTAACATCAAGTTGTTCAATGAGCCATCCCTTAGAAATAATCGTTGCTAACCATTTTGGCTATGCGAGCGCAGGTTTTTCTTGGTAGTCTTTTCCTTCTTGACGAAACCTTACACCTTTCAACGCCACAATTTTCTTTCTACAGGACTTTATAAACCCATTTTCATTCAAATGTGACCTTCCTGGGATATAAACAAGTGGGATTCTAAGCGTGATTATTCTCTACAAGACAAAGTTACTTATTGTGGGTTTATCTTACACTGGTCTTCCAATGCTTGCCTATATGTAATGGGGTCAATGATCAGATTAAAAGAGTGAATGAAATGATTGGTTGATGATGAAATATGATTATAGTGCGTCATTCGTTTTGGCAACAGTTTTAGGAAAATCGAAAAGCAGGGTAGAACTAAGATTTCTTCATCAACGGGATTCAACTATTAATGAGAGATGGCGGCGGGAGGGAAGAATGAATTCTCAAACTTGATAGCAGGGTACACATCTATACACATGAGAGCAAAAGGAGTCGGAACTGATTGGCCACTATAAGTAATTACAAGATAAGTTCCTACTCCTAACTATAGTTAAATTGCATATCAAACCCCACGTGGCATAACTTTCGCTACAATTGCTTAATAGCTCCTTTATATTGAAATCTTCCACTTTGGGCACTGCATGTTGATTATTGGACTCATATAGTTCTTTTATGTCTTGGTTCTTATGTCCATAAAAAATAAAGTTACTAATGGTCCAATTATAGGAAGTAAAGGGAAGACGAATTGTATCCTAGTTGATTATGAGGCATGTCACTGTTAAAACAGGGGATGAAGAGGAATTGTTCCATGGAAAATAGGTACCCTCCCATCAGAAGCGAATAGAACATCAAGACTACAGTGGATGGCATCACAAATTCAGTCTTCATTGCTACCTGTCTATGTTATACAGGTCAATCTTTTAATGTGAATCTAAGCTAGGGCTAGGTGTACAAGAAAATGAATCAATTTTAATAAAATAAGCAGAATATTTGATAAGATATATTATCTTTTCAATTTATATCAAGACACACTAGTAAAAGATAATGTATTAATTGCATTCTCCTTTACTTCTCCCTTTCTCCCTCCGCTTTAAAGGAATTTCACAAACATCATATAAAACATATGGAACAGGAAATAGACGATCATATTTGTAAATCTCCAAACTTGTACCTCCTTATCAATATATTTCATTGTCCAAGTGACCAATAAGCAACATAACCTCTTACATACAGAATCGCATACAACAAACATCCAAATACTCTTACCAACCAAAACTATGGCACGTACATACTTGCATACGCACACAAGTTCCAATGACTTAGGCTATCATAAACCCGGTTCGGTTCCTAATATTAATATGAAAGGCAAAAAAGAAGAAACAAAACAAAGACAAACGAAGCATAAAACCAGATACAAGCAATTCATAGCATTTACACCATAACAAACTTCAATAAGAGAATGGTGTGGTATCATAGATCACAACACACCAAAAAACATTACCAGTGTCCCAAATAGCAAGCTTTAACTTCTTCCCCCCAATCGTAACTTGTTTTACCTTAAAATCCACTCCTGCAAAACAGGGAAATAATGATGAGTAAAATAACATTCTGCTCATAGCCTAACTCCAGTAAAGGGCTGATTAATTAGTCCTAAAAAAGGCATCTTATACTCCAAAACAGCTCTTTTGTGCCTAAAAGATACTGGGTGAACCGATGCAATGCAAAAGTGTAGGCAACAACAAATTATCACGACAAGAAAGAAAATCCAACAGAAAAAAGAGACACTGCTCATGTCTGTAACACATGTCCATTATTGATTTCTTATTCATTATCTTTCTTTCTTTTTTCAATCAAACCTGAACGAGAAAAAGGACAATAGAATTTGGTTTCACCATCTAAGTAATAAATGATTTATGTATGGCATCCTGTTCACAGTAGCAGCAAGGCCAACATGAACAAGGACCTTAGTACAGAGTCATCGGGATATAGCTTATAAGGACTTCTTTGTAAGATAGTCATTGAACACAATATGAGGATGTACAACATAGTAGGCTTATCAGCTTTGATTAGTCGAAGGCAGAAGACTGGTAGCCATTGTACAATGAGAAATTTCCTGAACACAGAACTGCCAGTTTTTAAACTGTCAAGCAAAGGTAACAACAAAATACTGATGATATTTACAGAAGACGTGTGAGTTTTGATTAGCATCTCTATTTTTGTTTAACTCACATTCATTTTGTAACTTGTAGTGGTTTTTGGTAGAACAATCGGATTCCACAAATACATGCTATATGCAAATAAAATATAGAAAGTCATGGAACGCTTTCGAAGCATTGTTTTTGCTCTCAAATTATCAGAGTCCTATTCTTTGATTTTCATCCTCTGGACAAACTGAAGGAAAATTAAAGAATAAGGTCCAATGATCTGAAATCAATTTAAAAATCATCTCATACTCCACTTGGGTGTAAACTAGTTAGACTAGGTGATTTATGAATCATTCACGAAATCTAGCAAGCCCCTCCAAGACGTGAATATTGATTTGCTCTTCATGAACCAACTTGCACATCTCCATCAAGCTTAAAACCAGAATACTTGCAAACTGCAATTGGCTTGTGCAAACCATATAGGTTTTAAGGTTTGTACGTAAACCAATTAAAAAATCCAACAGGTCCTTGAATATTTTTTCTGTTTACTGAATATAGATTTTTTTGTAACATCTTATGATGCAAACTTAAAAAGAAACTCACACTTCTCCACCAACGTCACTTATTTGTTACAATCTGTGAAATCTATCGAGTCCTTCAACACTCCTGAATATCTATTTCTATTTTGAATGTGCACTACTGCAGGTTATCACCTAAGTACTCTTTTATGGAGTCCCACAAAGCATATGAAATTGTATGGCCACCTATATATATGACATAATTTTGTATATGCATAGCATGCACAAATATGTGTTTCCTGTCCATAATACAATGTTATATGGAGTAGCTAATCCATGTATACTTTTATGTGTGTATAGCTTATGGGAAATTCAATACTTGCCTAACAGCCTTGCATGATTTTCACTTATATTTTACGGCGTGCTAAGCTTCCTCATGTCTTTGACACACCATATCTGCTTACATGCAGAGATCCCAGTTATGTATGTAACTTGCATCTCATATATGTATTATGAATATATATGCATAGTCAAACCACAAACTTGAATGGCATACAGCATAACCCCCTTTTAGACTAAAAAATAGCAAACCAGGGTATTGCGTATACATAGCATTTTGCAAATTGAGGCATACCACCAATTAGGTAATATTAGCCTGCCTTTTACATGTAAGGTTATTTGTCACTCAACACAACATTCAAGATCAAGCAACCACATACGGTTTTTGGATACCACCTTACGCTAGAATAGAAATTCATGGGAAAGCATTACCTAAGTGGATTGTAATAACTCGATTGTAACAATCCTCAGTAGAAAACTAAACAATGAAATACTATGAGCAATCTAACTTTTAACTTTAAGAAACGAGAACAATACTCGGCATTTTCATATTATGTTAAACACAGAGACAAGCCGCTTAAATTCCATCAAATGAACACTGCAAGTAACATGAGAAAGAAACTGTAGAATAACTACACTATTTTCAAAGTATCAACGAATAAGTAAGCAGGGCGGACTAACCAATGGTAGGAGAAAGTTCTTCAAAGGTGTCAGAAGTGAAACTCAAAAGTAGACTACTTTTACCAACTCCTGAATCCCCAATCATCAACAACTTGAACAAATAATCAAATTCCGATCCCGAAGAAGAATCCATGGATGAAGTCCCTAGAAAACCAACTGATTTAGCAACTGCGGTCAATGGATGAAAGCAGAGAGAGAGAGAGAGAGAGAGAGAGGGATAAGATACCTGTACCAGTGACCTTTTTTGGAGCGAGAATCGAGCACAACCTACAGATCTATGATGCAAAAAAATTGATGGAAAGGGTGACAGCTCTAATTGGAATCGTACACATGAAGCAATCAATTGTTAATATTTAATATATGAATTTAGGGTTTAGGTTTTTCACAGAAAAGGATACAAGGGGAGAAGGTTGCAGAAATGCCACTCAAAACTCTTCGTTACGCAAATTGCTACGTGCCTTGAGCCTGTTAAACGGTGACATTTGTGTTTTCTTTTTTCATGTATTAATACCTCGTGAAAATAACAAGATATTTCATTTTTTTAAAAGATATTATCTATTTATCTATATTATATTATAAAAATTTTGAAACAAATTTTTAATAATTATTTTTTATATATTTTATTGATGTGTATTATTTAAAATTAGGAATTACAAATAAATATTATATGAGTACAACTTTTTGAAACTGTATTTTTGAATTCGTTTAACTAACGGTAATAAATATAAATTAATACAAAAAAAACATTTCATTTATATAGATAATCTAAAATATAATTACGATAATCATTGAAAACTAATCCGATATTTATTTTTTATCTTTATAAAAAAATTACTTTATTAAACCTAAAATAAATTACATTTTTGTCAAACAAAAATGAAATTATATAACAAATTATATTAAAAAGAGAATTTTTAAAATTTTGATTTAATACTAATATTGGTGTCCTCTTTTAAATTTTTATGGGGTCTTCAATTCAAATATAAAGATATTGTCGCTTTCTCAAATCATACAAAATCATATCATAAAATCAACAAACGCAAATAATAAAACGGAACATAAAAATTGAGATTTATCGCGCAAGTAAGCTTCTAGTTGTTATAGAATATACGAAACAAACTAGATCAAAAATTTGCTATTTTCATTAACCATAAACTATTTAAATAAGGGATTTGTTGCAAATAGATAACTATAAGATCTCTCAACTCTAATCTTTCTCTTTTTTTAAACACAACAATAATTTATTTACCAAGAAAAAGAGAAGAACAAGAAGTCTTCAACAACACCATAAATCGAAAACACCAAGACATCTGCAAGAAGCAAACTAAACAAGAAAGGAAAAAAAGAAAACACTATAATAACAAAGCAAACCCCTCCCTAGCAATTAAACCCAAAAAAGCGGGCTTGAGCTCTTGATAAGGCCCAAATAATTATGTGTAAATAATTTTTAGCCCATTTCTTTTTTAGGATAGATATTTTTATCACTAATGTTGTTTTTAGTGTTGCAAAACGGCCCAATGATTACAACAAATGGATTAGGACTGCAACTTTCTAGTTGAGCTGGCTTATCTGATTGGCAAGCCATGTTAGGCGGCCTCATTTAATTAGGGGGCAGGGTAAAATGGGGCGGATACTCAATTGATAGAATTCTACTATCATGGAACTAAGTTAAAAAAAACTTTATCTTTTCAAACAAAACCACCCACTCTCTCTATTTCAAAGTTCTTTGCTCTATGAGATATCTAACGAAATGACATTAGTTGAACCTCGAATGTTAATTCGGACTCAGAATGATACTTCTTAGTGTTGGTCCTGGTTGGGTCTACAAGGGTTTTAGAGAAACAGTTTGTAGAAAGGGGGGATGAATACAAACATAGAAAACTTTCAAATTTAAAAAAAAATATATATATATATATATATATATATATATTGAAAAAGAAAGATTAATACAGATTTTTGCAGATTGTATGCGGAAATAGACAAGGTAAAAATAACCTATCTAAAACAATCTAAGTTTACATACAGATAATCTTAGCAAAATAGAAAAGATTTGCTGAAAGATAAAAAAAGAAAAATTGTTTTTCTTGGGTAAGAACTTTTAGAATACTTGAGAGGGATTCTAACTTGCTTGAAGATAAGCGTAAGTGTTCTTTTAGATGTGTGTGTATGTGTGTATCTGCATGGAGAGAACACTCATCTATTTATACTCATTGCATTAAATGCAATTCAGAAGGGTTTGAACACGCGTTAAGCTTTTGGAGGAAAGCTTGTCCTTTGCTACAGTGAATAATACAGTTGTCTATTCATGACTTCGTGGAGCTGATGGCTAATAGAGTCAACTAGTCGGCTCAGTACCATACTATACTCTAGAAAGGGTATGAGTTTGTTATTTGTGTGTAGATGGACAAGACAAAAACAATCTTGTACAACAAGCTTTATTTGATCGTTGAATGCTGGAATAACACTGAAGGTCTCTTCAGCATTCGCTGAGCCTTGGGCAGTCTTCACACTTATGTTGACCATGTTGTAATCACTGAATGCCGCTTCAGATCACGAACGTGCCAGTCACTAATCTTCAGTTTCAGTCTTCGACTTTCACTGAAGGTTCTTTGGTATGAGTTTTGTCTTCTTGAAGAATTGTTGTTGCTGTAGGATTTACAATACATGTTTCAGCGATCACTGAACAGACTCATTGATGATCGTTGGAACAGAAAGAACATAAACATAATACTTCGTAATAGGTTAAAGTGATTATCATCAAATCAATGAGAGAGGATCAACAATATCCCCCTATTTGATGATAACAAAGCAACATAAAGAAAGTTGCCTTATCAAATAATAGTAAGGAAAAGTTACATACAAAGTACAGATCCCTTTTTACTATTTTGGGATCTTTTTCAGTGAATCAGTTTTTACTTAATAAGTTTTTTTTAAGTTACAATTTTAAGAAAAAATACAAAGAAAACTAAAACTGAAAGTATGTTCAATGACTTATAGATTGTCAGTGACTGTAAGAGAATACTGGAACTCATAGACATGTCTTCCTATTACTCTTTTCAGGGATCTTTTTCAGTGATGCAGATGAAATACTTATATTTATTCAAAGGAAAAAATTACAAGTGTTTCAGTTGTAACCCAAAACTCATATTGCATATAACATATAATTCATTCAGAGAAATACATATTTAATCCCACAATGGTCCAAAGTACAAGAACTATATTACAAAATACACAACTCAAAAATTCCAAAATACGTGTTTTTGTACTGCATAACATTTAACTTCAAAGCACATCCACAGATTTATCTTCACATAGCTAAGCATATAGGGAAACAATTCATATTTTCCCATTTCCTTTACTATCATGATACTCTGCAGCTCATGCAATACATATTTGAAACACAAAATAAAGGTTAGACCTGAAGGTGTACTGAGATCCTTTTTTCTATGTAATTGTAGAATGAAAAATCACCAAAACATTATTTAAATCAATCATTTCACATAATGGAACATAAATCCAAAATCTGTTTAACCCATCTGTCCTCTGGTTCCTACGACCAGACTTAGAAAAAACTTCCATTGGATAGCAGAACCAGAGCTCCTCTGGTTTCTCTATCAGAGCTTCTGGTTATACCAACCAGAGCTCTACTCAAGGTATTCTTCATAAATGTACGTAGTCAAATATCAAGTGATGAATAAAATAGTTTCTCAAGTATGAAAATGTAATATAAAAGGCTTAAGTACAACCAGAGCTTCTGGTTCTACTAACCAGAGCTTCTGGCTTAAAAATCATGACCAACCAGAGGCCTTCTGGTTCAACGCGTAGACCAACCAGAGCCCCTCTGGTTTGTCCTTCTTTGTAAGAAAAGTTTCTAAGTTAAAATAAGTATAAAATCTTTCGAACATCTTTTAAAACATAACTTTGACACGGAGCTCCTATCTAATAGATACAAAGTCTTTGGTTTAAATAAAACTTTAGTAAAAAGACTTGTATCAATATCAAATCATCATCAAGAACCCTCTGGTTCTATTGTGAGGACCAACCAGAGTCCCTCGTGTTCCTTTCAAGGAATAACCAGAGCCTCTCTGATTCTTCATAAATCAAACACTTTGTTCCAAAAGCATAATTTATTCAAAACCATTGGCCATAAGCCAAGTTTTCCCCTTCTCAATAACATCAATACTATCATTTCTAATAAGAGCAACATCCTTGAGTCCTCAAATTACAAAGAAGTAAGAACTCAAAAACTATTGCAATCTTAAGAGACATAATAGCAAGAGCTATAATAATCACACATACAAATGCCACCCTTATATCCAAAGATACACCTCTTCTTGATATGTCATCCTTATAACCAAAGGTACACCTCTCCTTGATATGCCACCCTTATCCCATGGTACACCTCTCCTTGATATGCCACCCTTATTTCCTCATCAAAATCTATGGATTAGTTCCAAACGAAGACAGACCGAAGTCACAACCGTCTTGATGAAACAACCTCCATAGTTTTATCCACCAAAATCTATAGGTTAATTCCAAACGAAGACAGACCGAAGTCACAACCGTCTTGAAGGAATACCCTCTATAGTTTTTAACCAATAATGGTTTCAAAATAGTTTTATCTTCAAAACTTTGAAACACAAAAACCATCTGTTCTTTCAATATCATTTCCAAACTCAAAATCTCCTTAAAATCCTTAAAATAGGATATTATTCACAACTGTTTCTAAAGAAGAAAAACCTTCTTTATTTTCCAAAACAATTTCCACCACCAGGTTCATAAAACTCATCTACAACCGTTAGAAACAGTTTTAACATACTTTCTTCAAAATCAATCATCAAACCACATATTTCAAGTAACATCATTTAAAGGTTTTAATATCAAAAACTCACCTTAATATGCACAGATTTGTAGGTTCAAATACACATAAGTTCTTCAAATGAACAGAGGTTCCTTAAATCGCTTTTAGGCAAATATTCTTCTTAAGAACAATCTTCACCGTCACACTCACACACTTTTTCTCTCTAAAATTTCTCAAAAAGTAAGATAAGATAAGGTCTTATCTTTTATCCTCTTTATATATGTCTTAGTAGAGGTGGTGAGTGGTTTATTATTATAAAACTCTTTTGGGCGGTGGGTTTTATTATTTTAAAACTCACCTTACTTCACCATAAAGGTTGCCTACCTTCATAATAAAATACTGATAAACTGGACATGCAGTTCACCCAACCAAATATGCAATTCATCCTATGTGCACACATTTATCTTAACACTTACTCATGTATGCACATAATCACATTTTTTCACACATATATACACAATTCATGCATTTATTTATATAACATGCATGCCATCACATATTTCATAAAATAACCACATAAAGTTACCTCAACCGATGTTGTCTGAAATCTAAGTCATCACATCAGTACATTTATAGACTTACAAAATATAAGTTGTACATTGAAAGTAGACATAGATACAAAAGACGTACAGTGAAAGATAAAGTTACAAGACAAAATTCTATAACTAATCTAAGTTGCTCAGGTTGATGTAGTCAGGTACTTCTTCTTTGAGCTCCTTTCGACGTAGAAATTCCCTTCTGATCTTGCGGTCCACCATTTCACCATATATATCATCATCCTGCCAAAATCTGATATATGCGAGATGTTCCATTGGACAAAGATGTAACTCATACACTCATTGAAAGATGGTTTCGCCTTCATAGTCAAGGAAAATAAATCCTAACTCAGGATTGAGGTGCGTAGTGTTGGGTATGTAAGGACCTTTCTTTAGCAAGGATAGGTTCAACATAGAGATGCTTGGATTCTTCGAAGCCTTCAGGACTTCGTCTAAAGAGAACTTTGTTTCATGTTTATTCCTCAGGGTTGGTTCATCATCAGGACTTGAAGATCTTCTTCTTCCACCTTTCTCCACTGATGACTTGTCAGGTACAACGACATATCTTGACATCTTCTTGATCAGCTCACTGATGATGTCTTCAATAATTGGCTTGTGCCTTGACTTTGAGCGCTGAATGGCTTGGCGGATCTCCAGCCATTCACTGTAGCCATATTGACCAAGGTAGGAAGGGTACTCCATGACAACATCAAGATTGTCTTTGGTGATGAGCATTGAGACCAAAACTCCACCGTCTTTCCTCCGTCCGCTGATGATGACATTTGAAATAGGGTGAGGACTGATTCTCTTGTGTAGATGTTTTTCGCTCCATTTTCTATCTCGGTCGGCCATCTTCATCGCTTTCTCGTGCTCAGCTTTTGCAATAGAAAGTAGCTTAGCCTAGGCCTTGACAACATTCACCAGCTTTTTAGACTTCTTCTTTGGAAGAACTTTAGCAACAAGAGAATTGGCTAGCTTTAAGCTGTCCTCAGTATGTTGTCTTTGAAGTCTGAGTTCATCCTCGGCCTTGAGTGCCTCGAGTCCTTTAGCTTCAGACAGGAAGTCAAATTCGCCACAAATTAAAGGTACGAAGAGGGGTCTTTACTCTAGTTTGGTCGAGTGACTCCTTTAGCTGAGATATCTGTTGGTCAGTGTGAACGCTAGAGGTTGGGTTTTTAGGTACCATTCCTTTAGCTGATCGTAGGTAGTAGAGGGGATGAAGAGTTAACAAAGAGAGGTAATGGTGGTAAAACTGGAGGACTTAGTACTTAAGGGATCAAAAGGTTGGAAAAGTACCTTGAGATTTCTTTCTTCAGCAACACCCTTGTCTTTCGACTTGGTGCTCTGGTTCTTTTCTGAGATCTCTTTCTCTTTCTCCCCTTTCTCCCCCTGGGATGCAGAATCCTTAAGAGAAATGCCTTTCGTGGCATCGACAGGTCTCTAGTATTGTATGGTAAAGTCGTCATCATCATCGTCTTCATCGTCATCGTCACCAAGGTCCTTACCAGCATCAGGAAGGTTTGGAGAATCACCGTCTTCATCTTCATCATCATCTTTCATATTACCAGCATCAGCTGCATAGGTGATAGGAAGGTCTTCATCACGAGCTTCAGTGATAGCTCTGACTGTTTCATCAACGACCTCAGCTTTAGGAGCTTCACAGGAAGTTAGATTTTCATCAGCAACCTCAACTTCATTACCTGTCGCTCTAGGATCTTCAACTTCAGTATGAGTCACTGGGATAACAGCAGTTTCAACAGCAACAACAACTTTCAACTCTTTCTCCCTCTCTTTGAGATCAGCATGATACTCAAAGAAGTTGTCCATAATTCATGTCTGAATCTCCACCATTTGTTTAAGCTTTGTCAGCGCTCAAGCTTGAAGAAGAGTGCATTCTAGAGTTTGATCTAGCTGGAGGGGATCTTCTACGGTGAAGGATGGGGCAGGTGTTGGTACTGGTCGCTGGAGGATCTCCAGGATCTGTTGCATCAGCGCCGTGTGCTTGGCGAGATGGGCATTTGCTTAATCGGCCTTGCTATTTAAAGCAAAAATGGCCTTAGCGTTAGCGCGCATAACTTCTTGCACGGAAAAGAGTTGTTCCTTAACCTCTCTAACTTTAGCCTTGACAGCTGAAAGGTCAGCAGAGACTTCATCCCTGAGAGGCATGCCCTTATGGACTTCGTCCATTTTGAAAAGGACAGAAAATAGCTGAGAGAAGAAAATAGCTGAGACTGAAGAACGTGAGTGTTCAGCAGTGGCAATGCTGATATTCTCACCATCAGTGATTTGGGTCACTGCGGCGGTTGGGATCGGAGCCACAGGTATGACAGTGACTGTAGAAATCACTGAAGAGATGGGAAGGGTAGCTGAAGGTGCCTCGGGGGTAATATGAGTTTCAATAGCTGAGACCTTTTGAGAGGTCACAGCCAAAGACGTGGGTATCCCCTTTTTGGCCTTCTTGGCCCTTGATGGAGAACCAAGAGTGGGTTGAGAGGAGGAAGGATGTTTGGAAGAGAGGGTGGTGGTGGTTGGGATAGACTTCGGGGTGTTTTCCTTAGTCTTGACCACTTGAGAAGAAGAAGAAGGGGTACAGTCGCAGATGGAGAAAATGAAGAAACAGTTTACCCAACAGCAGAAAGTGCAATGTCTTCATTTCTCAGCTTGTGATCCAGAGTCCTGGATCTAAGCTTGCAGATAGGAAGGTTACCTTCCTTAGAGTACTTGTCACCGAAGATCTTGGCGAACATCATTGAGAAAAACCTGGTGTATGGTACTACCTTCTCCCTCTGGCGCATGTTCAGCTTCAGCGCCAGGTCCTCAAAGATCACAGCCATGTAGTTGATTGGGCGCTGGCGTATAACAGAAACGTCGATGTGAGCGCGACCCTGGAGGCTTGATCTTTTCCTCGAGTCTTGCCTCCCATGCACTGAATGAAGTGGGAGAACAAGTATTGCCACACCGCAGACATGCGGTTCTTCTCGATCTTCAAAAAGCAGATTGAGGGGTTCGCTGAAGTCTTTCTTCGTTGGCCATGCATAGCCAATATCATCGAGGTAGGCGATGATGATTTCAGTTGAAGGATCACTGACAAAGGGACCCTTGGGAAAACGATGAGCGTGCCTTAGCATTGTAAAGCCAAAGATGACGGTCATGCGGTTGAAGGTGAAGGAGATTTTCTCCACCTGTTGACCGTGCCCGTCCGTGTCTTGAACGCATTCAGCAGTCAGCCAGAATTGCTGAAGGGCTTCCTTAACCATGACAGGTTCATGGATGAGAGCGTAGGAGAGAGGAGAATTCTTGAGGAAGGTAGTGGCTTCCTCATAGTAGGATTTGTTCGTAGGGATATCCAACAAAGGCCACATGATTGTTTGCCTTGAAGGACACATCTTCGATGGAGAAGTTCACGTTTAGGGCAACCATTTATAGTTATTGGTAGGAAATAAGAAATAACAGTTTTGTTAGTAGTCCAAGATTAGGATGTGAGCTTTTAAGTTTTAGAACAATAAAACTTCTTTTGAAAAATCCATAAAGAAAATATTAGGGTTTTCAAGAAGAACAGGTGTTTTGAAACTTTAGATTATAACCAAGTAAGAGAAGGTGTTAATAATCTTAATGTGTGTATTTTAAGAGAACAAGTTCTTAAATAAACAAACAACAGTTTCATAGAAGAAGAAGAAAAAGAACAGATCAAAATATAAAAGAAAGAGTATCGACCTTAGAGATTTAGGAGAAAAGATCGAAGGGTTTCGAGCATTCTTAGTTCTTAGTTCTTGATTCTTGCTTGCAAATTTGTTTTGATAGAGGTTCGTCAAAGATTTCAAAAGCGTAAAGAAAGATGAGAGGTGAAGTCTCATATATATAGTTTGGAGGAGAGAGGAAAATACGACTGTTGAGGATGTGCAATGATGAAAAAGTAGCACGTTCTCATCCACGATTGGATGGTATGTTGAGGAGTTGCGTGTGTCAGAACTTTACGTGCGTCTCAAAACAAAATCGTATTGATAACAGAGAATGTCGTCATAAATACGGTTCATTATCTATTTCTTTTAAAACGAAAAGGTTTTAAGAAAATTCAATAGTCACATTCAGTGATAAGAGAATCACTGAATAAAAGGAACTTTTAAAACATTTGATCACTGAAGAAGAAAAGCTTCAGTGATGGTTTTGTTTTAAGAAATGAAAATATCTTATAGGGATATATTTCCATAAAAGAGTCAGTGATAAGAGAAACACTGAAACTTTCTTTTAAAAACTTTTGAATCACTGAAAGAAGAGAGTTTCAGTGATCATTTTGATTTTAAGAAAAAATAACTATAATAGAGAGATATATTTATTTAAAATGTCCAGCGACAGAAAGAATCATTGAAACAAACTTTTAAAAGGTTTTGATCACTGAAGAAGAAAGGCTTCAGTGATAGTTTTAAGTTTTAAAGAAGAAGAGCGAGTATACATACCTTAGAAAGAAGATATATATTTACTCAAGAGTTCAGTGATAGAATGAGAGCACTGAATCATTTCACTTACTAATTGATGCATATAGCTGAAGGGAATTAATCCTCAGCGTTTAGCATTCCAAGTTCGTTGATCAAGATGTTAAATCTTGTCTCATCAAGAGGCTTGGTGAAAAGGTCAGCGAGCTGGTAATCAATTGGAACGAAGTAAAGTTCAATGTCACCATTCATAACATGATCTCTGATAAAATGAAATCGGATCTCTATATATTTGGTCTTGGAGTGAAGTACAAGGTTATTTGCAATTGCAATAGCACTAGTGCTATCACAATAGATAGGAACTTTTGAAAACTGAAGATCGTAGTCCATCAGCTCGTTTTTCATCCAAAGAATTTGGGCAGAGCAACTACCAGCAGCTACATATTCAGCTTCAGCGGTTGATGTGGACACTGAGTTTTGCTTCTTACTTGTCCAACTCACCAACTTTCCACCTAAAAGTTGACAGCCTCCAGTGGTGCTTTTCCTATCAATTTTGCAACCTACAAAAATCACTCTCCGAGTAACCTATTAGGTCAAAACCTGAACCCTTAGGATACCAGAGACCCATGTTAGGAGTTCCCTTCAGGTATCTGAAAATGCGTTTTACAGCAATCAGATGGGATTCCTTAGGTTCAGACTAATATCGTGCACATAAACAAGTAGAATACATGATATCTGGTCGACTAGCTGTAAGATACAGCTGAGAGCCTATCATTCCTCTATAAACAGTTACGTTTACATGCTTTCCATTTGTATCCTTGTTGAGAGAAAGAGAAGGAGCCATAGGAGTTTTCATAGATGAGCTGCTAGAGAGATCAAACTTTTTCAGCATATCACGGACATACTTACTCTAACTGAAAAAGATACCTTTATCTGATTGCTTAATCTGGAGACCTAAAAAGAAGGTTAGTTCTCCCATCATACTCATCTGGTATTCTTTCTTCAGCAAACCGAATATAAAGAGGGATTAGTGGAACCAAAAATAATATCATCGACATATATTTGGAGTAGAATGATATGACCTTTAACTTTCCTAAGAAATAAGGTCTGGTCAATCTTTCTACGGACGAATTTCTCAGAGATGAGAAACAAGGAGAGGGTATCATACAAGGCACGGGGAGCCTGTTTTAACCTGTAAAGAGCTTCATCAAAACAATAGACATGGTTTGGATACTTAAGGTCAAGAAAACCTGGAGGTTGTTCAACATAAACTTCCTCTTGGAGTTTTCCATTTAGGAAAACACTCTTTACATCCATTTGGTAGACTTTTGGAGTCTCTATGGGGAGCAAAGGATAGGAAGAGTCGAATATCTTCGAGTCTATCCACTGGTGCGAAGGTTTCGTCATAATCGATTCCTTTTTTTTATCTATAACCTTGAGCAATAAGACGAGCCTTGTTACGGGTTACCATGCCTTCTTCACCTAACTTGTTGTGATAAACCCATTTAGTGTCTATCACAGTTCTGTTAGATGGATGTGGAATAAGGAACCAGACTTTGTTCCTATCAAACTCAATGAGCTCCTCTTGCATGACAATGACCCAACTAGGGTCTGAGATAGCATCATTGATTTTCTTGGGTTCAACTAAAGAAAGGAAGTTGACAAAGAGACATATATTACTTAGACCTCGATGAGTCTGAATACCTGCATCTGGATCACCAAGAATTTGATGAATAAGATGGTCTTTTCTCCATCGCTAAGCTGGTAGAGGATTGTTATCTGAGCATAGATGTTCAGGAACAGAAGATGAGGCTTCAGCTGCAAATTCTTCAGCAATAGGGATAATTGCTAAAGGAGCCTCAGATTCAGCGACTGATAAAGGTTCAGATGTGAGGGCATTTCATTCACTGATTGATCAGTGTTTGAAGTAGAAGAAGGAATGCAACTAATGGGCACTGCAACAATCTCTGAAGAAGACTCGTATTGGTTATTAGCTGCAACTGGAATGATAAGTGGATCATCATCAGCTTCTGGAGCTTCAGCGTTGGGTGGATTGCTGAAGGATGCTTCACGTTGTCCAGCATGAGAGAACATCCAGTTTTCTAATTCTTCGCTTGCATGGTTTCAAAAAGTCATCCAAGAGAGACTGGGCAGAGACTATGTGCCAAGAATAGAGGGACAAGAGGTAATTCGTGGGATCTCCATAGTCATAAGATACAGAAGACTGATGATGCATTTTTGGAGAATCTTCAATTGAGACCATGAATGAGATGTAATTTTTCTTCCCTTACTTTTACTTCCATACTGTATGAAACAATCCATTTTAGTAAATAAAAACTTTTGATAAAAGTGATGTTTCTACTAGCTTAACTTTGTGTACATAGATAGCTATTTGTTTATCGTTCATAGATAGCTATTTTTATTTTTCATTAATTAGGGGGAGATTGTTAGACCCCATAATTGCTATTTGTAAAAGTAATAAAAAATGTATAAGTATGGAAGTTTGGAGACCCGATGGAAGACAAAGCTGAGAAGATTCTAAATGCTGAAGACAAACCATAGACGCAATGAAAGGTCTAGAGGTGCTATGAAGACCTGAAGCACTTAACCTGAAAATCATCTACTTGTGAAGAAGTTCATCAGGTCGATGAACTAGCAATTCCATAACCTCTCTGGTTTACAACAACTAGAAGAATCATCAAGTATCACAGTTCAATCAAGATATACTCCAGTCAAGAAGATATGTGAAGAATCCTGATTGAACACACCACTTAGAGATAGCTGGAGATGACTCATCGCCAGCTTTAATTCTGTTACGCTAGGTTGTTGGTCCCGTTAGGGTCTACAAAATGTGTATAACAGTTTGTAGAAGGGGGGGATGAATACAAACACAATAGTTTCAAATTTAAAATATATATTGACAAGAGAAGATCAATACAGATTTTACAAGATTGTTTGCGGAAAGATAAGGTAAGAAAACCTACCTAAACAATCTAATGTTTACACACTTAATCTTAGCAAATAAGAAAAGATTTGCTGTTAAAGAAATAGAGGAAAGTAAGTTCTATCTGGGAGAGAACTTGTTTAGAATACAATGAAAGGGATTCTAACTTGCTCTTGAAAACGAGCATATTTGTTCTTAGATGTGTGTTCTTTTACTAAAGCATAAGAAAGCTCAAAGTAAGGTTTTGAGTAAGAGTATCTCTGCATGGAGATAAAACACATCTATTTATACCCGTTGCATTAAATGCACATTTAATGCAACATGGTAGGGTTAGAACGTGTGTCAAGCCTTAAGGGAGAGGTTTGTCCTTTGCTACAGTGAATAGTACAAAAGCCTATTAATGAGCAGACATCCTTTCATAAAGTTGGTGGGTGATAGAGTCAACTAATCGACTCCATACCGTAGTAATGTTTAGAAAGGGTATGAGTTTGTTCTTTGTGTGTATAAGGACAAGACAACAACAATCGTGCTCGACAAGCTTCTTTTGATCGCTAAATGCTGGAATAACCTAAAGGTCTCTTCAGCATTCGCTGAGGCTTAGGCAGTCTTCACACATATGTAGACAAGGTTGTAATCACTAAATACCGCTTCAGATCACGTACTTGCCTGTCTCTAATCTTCAGTTTCAGTCTTCGACTTTCACTGAAGGTTTATTGGTGTGAGTGTTGTCTTCTTGAAGTATCGCTGTTGCTGATTGGATTTACAATACAAGTTCTTCAGTGATTACTGAACAAAGTCAGTGATGATCAATGGAACTGAAAAACAGAAACATAAATACTTCGCATAGGGCACAAGGGATTATCATCTAATCAAATGAGAGAGGATCAACAATCTCACCCTATTTGATGATAATAAGACAACATAAAAAAAGTTGTCTTATCAAATAATAGTAAGGAAAAGTAACATATAAAGTACATGTCCCTTTTAACTATTTTGGGATCTTTTTCAGTGAGTCAGTCTTTATTTGAAGAATTTTCTTATGTTACATTTAAGAAAAGTTACAAGAATAGAAACTGAAACTGAAAGCTTATTCACTGACTTATAAATTGTCAGTGAATGTGAAAAATAACACTGGAACTCATAGACTTGTGTCCATATTACTTTTTTCAGGGATCTTTTTCAGTGAAGTACAAGAAACACTTATATTATATTCATTGGAAATATTACAAGATGTTCAGTACATGTCTAAAACTTATCGACTATAAGATTAATCATTGAAAGTGGACATAGTAAGTAGATTACAAAAGAAAATGTGGACAATATTACAAAGAAAGATAAACTAGTCTAGGATGTTCAGATCAATGTAGCCAGGTACATTTTCTCCAAGCTTCTTTCGACGTAGGAATTCTCTTTGTATCTTTCGGTCCACAACTTTTCCTTGCAAGCTATCATCTACCCAGAACATTAGATAAATCAGATGTCCCATTGGGCATAGATGTAGCTCAGACATTCTCTGAAATCTTACTTCACCTTCATAGTCAAGGAATATAACTCCTAACTCAGGTTTGAAGTACATAGAGTTGCGTATATAGAGTTGCGTATATAGTGACCCTTCTATGGCATAGAGTATCGTATTCCTTCATGACTTCATCTAAGGAAAACCTTGTTTCATGTTCGTTCCTCAGGGATGGTCTATCATTAGGACTAGAGGGTCTTTTCTTCCTTCCACCTTTCTTCAGAGATGGCCTGTCAGGGACTGCGACATACGTGGACATCCTTTTGATGAGATCGTTGATGATGTCTTCGATAATCGGCTTATGTCTAGACTTGGATCGCTGAATGGCTTGAAGGCAACCCAGCCATTCGCTGTATCCATAGTGGCTAAGGTAGGAAGGGTACTCGGTGATGGCGTCGAGATTGTCCCTGGTGATGAGCATTGAGACAAGAGTTCCATCGTCTTTGGATCGTCCGCTGATGCTGACGCTCTTGATCGGGTGAGAACTAATTTTCTTCTTCAGCTTTGCTTCGCTCCAGCGCTTGTCTCGCTCAGCTAACTTCAGTTTTTTCTCGTGCTCAGCTTCAGCAAGAGAAAGTAGTTTAGTTTGTGCTTGGACAATGTTCACCTTTTTTTCAACTTTTTCTTTGGGAGAATCATTTTAGCTAGTGACTTGGCCAGCTTTAGGCTGTCTTCAGTCTGCTTCTTTTGAAACTCTAGCTCTTCTTCAGCCCTTAACGCCTCGAGGCTTTTAGCTTCTGAAAGGAAATCAAACTCACCACCATTAGAGGTACGAAGAGGATTTTTTATTCTAGTCTGGTCGAGTGACTCCTTTAGCTGAGCCATCTGCTGGTCGGTAGGAGCGCTGGAGACAGGGTTTTTAGGGACCCACTCCAGTCGATCGCAGGTAGTAGACATAATTTGAAGCTGATAAAGTGAAGTGACCACTACCTGAGAGGTAGAGTCTTCAAATAAGGGTTGAGGGTTTTTGAAAAGTACCTTTAGGTTCCTTCTTCAACAACACCTTTGCCTTTCGACTTAGGGTCGTGGTTCTTTGATGGGGCGGACTCTTCTTCACTTTGCTCCCCCTGGGATGCAGAATCCCTGAGGGAGACTCCTTTGGTGGTAGTTGTTGGTCGTAGATACCGGATGGTGAAGTCATCATCATCATCTATGTGCTCTGGGGTAGCTGCCCTTGTTCACGGGACAGCAGAGAGTGTTTGTACTTCTGCCTTATCTCAGACGTCTCTGGTATGACGCTGATCATGGCTCGAGAGACTGTCCTCTCTGTGGTGTATCCTTCCTTGGAGATCGTTGGGCGATGACCATTCATTATGAACTGTGGAGTGAATGGTTCATCGGTCGGTAGATCGATGTCTCCTCATTGCGTCTTTGATGAAGAGAGCGAGGAACCATGGGAAGAGCACGGATATCAATGGCTTTCCTATGGCCTTGAGCTTGCACTTCTTGATTACCGCTGTATGGATCTCGTTGTAGATGAGAAAAGCGTAGTCCAGCGGTAGGTTGAAGAAGAGGCCGTACATGATAATCATTATATTGATGTTGCCCTAATCCATCGATCCCAGTTTGCAGGTCAGGGCTCTGTTCAATATGGAAAAGAACATATTCCACATTGGAGGCAAGAATTGCCTCTTGAAATCAGAGGCATTGCATAGGTCACGATTGTAATATAGTATTCGGATGAAACGGAGGATGTCGGAGCTCGTGGGTGGCTCAGCGTAGTGGTCAATGCCAAGTTCTTGGTGTGTAGGAATGCAAAGGACTCTTGAGACCTTTGCTCGTGAGATCTTGATGGAGCAGACCCTGTCGTTTGGGGCGTCGATATCCCCCATGATTCCACGGCTGTCGGGGATAAACTCACAGGTCTGCCAGTACTGTTGGACGTACTTGAGAGGTACGCCATTGTCGGTTAAAGTCAATGCCGGTTGGAGAACACAGTTATGGAAAAACTCTATCATGATAGCAAACCTGTGTTCAAACATGTTGGTTCGCAGGTCAATCGCGTGGTTGTTTGGCTTTATGGGGAGGAACACCAGTGCACGACTATCAGCATCGGTTGATTGCACATGGCTGTCGTTGTTGTTTGATTCGTGTAAGGCGGAAGATGCCATTGCAGTTTAAGGTTGGAGGTTTTGCGTTTAGTTCCTTTTAAGCTTTTTGCAGGTTTAGGAAGCGTAAAGAAGAAGTGGTTTGGGGAAGATGAGTATTTATAGGTGGAGGAGGGGAACAGGCGTTTGAGAAAAATAATATTAAAATGATAATCATGATTGTGGGAGACGTTTGGCAAAAAAGTGATTTGGTGGGGATCGTGGGCCGTCTTGACAGTACTGTGCCATTAATGTGGGAGGACATGTGTCATCATAGGGAGGGTGGATGGGTAATTTGAAGAGGTTTATAGGGAACAACCTGTAAGAGTAGTAGGCTTTAGTGTAAGATGACGTTTGGATTATTTGGAGTAATTAAATAATTATTCCAAATAATATCTCTTGAAATATCAATCCAAAAAAAATGTATTTAAAAATTCCATCAAATTGTAAGATAAATACTAATTACGAAGTTTTGGTCTTCTAAAAACCCATGTTGTGTAGTTTTTAGTCACAAAAGCTGCAATTTTGTATAATCTTTAAAAAAATTTCAATTAAGATGGGTTTTTGGATGAAAATTATTTTGTCATGGAACCAGAGGCGCTGTGGTTGGGCATGACTCTTTGGGTGAGGAACCAGAGGTCTCTGGTTGGGAGTGATGAACAGGTTCATTGATGAAATGTTGGGTTGTATGAATAATAAGCCTTGGTTAGACAAACCAGAGGCTCTGTTTAAACATGGACAACCCATTGTGTAGGACCAAAGGTCTCTGGTTGAATACACATGATTTATTCATCTCTTGTATATATCATTTTGGTGTCTAGAGGCTCTGGATAGTAGAACCAGAGGCTCTGGGATGAAAAATGCATATTTATGCAATGAAAAGCTCCCCCTCAAATGATGCATGGGGATGTGGATTGAGTTTAAAACTCCCCCTAAAACCAATAAGAAGGTAGATTTTGATGACCAGAGGCTCTGGTCTATACAACCAGAGGCTCTGGTTGTGAATGATGATGAAACATGATATGAAATGTGACTAAGTATGAAAATGGACATGAAAAAGAGTGGGTCTTTGAGACCAGAGGGCTCTGGTTCCAAAGACAACTAATCCAGAGGCTCTGGTCTTTAGAACCAGAGGCTCTGGTTGTTAAGGTGATGAAAATAGTTATGAAGGAATGGTGAAGTATATGTAAAATGATATGAAAAGATGGAGCCTTTGAGACCAGAGGGCTCTGGTTGCAAAGGCGATGTAAACAATTATGAAATATTGGTTTTCATGTATGTGGGTGATGAATGGATGTGCCTTTGAGACCAGAATGCTCAGGTTTCAAAAACTTTGTATCCAGAGGATATGGTTTTTAGAACCAGAGGCTCTAGTTGAGAAAAGAGTACTTAGTGAAAAAGTTCACAAAGTATTGGCTTTGGACCAGAGGTTTCTGGTTCTAAAGAATGATGGAAAAGGACGTGATTACATGCATGAATGATCAATGAAGTCTAAGTTTGAGACCAAAGAGGCTTTAGTCTCAAAGAATTGGAATCCAGAGGCTCTGGTCTATACAACCAGAGGCTCTGGTTTGTTTTGGACCAGAGGTCTCTTGTTCCAAAGGTGATGAAAATTTTTGCCAAAAATTAATCTAAGTGATTCTAAATAGCTAGAGGCTCTGGTCTTTACAACCAGAGGCTCTGGTTTAGATACTTGTAGTTAATGGCTTTTATACTATTGATCACTTTTAGGCATAACCATGAGATATTGAGGATCTTTGGTTTCAAACAAATGATTGCCTCTAAGTGGTGAGATTCAACATACCCATCTTGCTGACTAGGAATAAAAATCTTTTCTCATCAAGAGCTTTTGTGAAAATGTCAACAAGTTGAATCTCAGTGGGAACAAAGTACATCTTTATATTACCTTTTTCAACATTGTCTTTTAGAAAGTGATACCTTACATCGATATGCTTGGTCTTGGAATGCTGTACAGGATTTGCGGAGATAGCTATTGCACTCTTGGAGTCACAGAGGATCGGTATCTTTTCATATTGAAAACCGTAGTCCTTAAGCTGAGTCTTTATCCAGAGAGCTTGTGAACAATAGCTAGCAGCAGCAACATATTCTACTTCTGCTGTAGAGGTTGAGACACAATTCTGTTTTCTGGATGTCCAACTTACCAGCTTGTCCCCCAAGAGTTGACAGGTTCCATACGTACTCTTTCTATCAAGCCTGCACCCTGCATGATCTGCATCTGTATAGGCTATTAGATCAAAGCCAAAATTCTTAGGATACCAGAGACCTAATGAAGGGGTTCCCTTAAGGTATCTAAGGATATCTTGACTGCAGAGAGATGAGATTCTTTAGGATTGGATTGATACCTTGCACAAAGACATGTAGCAAACATAATATCTGGTCTACTAGCGGTCAGATACAAGAGTGATCCAATCGTGCATCTGTAGGTTGTTACATCCACAGATTTGCCTGATGGATCAACAAATAACTTAGCTCCTGTAGCCATAGGTGTTCTCATCGATGATGAATTTGAGAGGGAGTATTTCTTCAGAAGGTCAGTCACATACTTGGACTGATTGATGAAAATCCCTTCTGAAGTTTGTTTAATTTGAAGACCAAGGAAGAAACTAAGTTCTCCCATCATACTCATTTCAAATTTTCTTTTCATCAGCTCTGAGAATTTTTCGCAATGTTTTGCATTTGTAGAGCCAAATATGATGTCGTCCACATATATTTGTACAAGGAGTATTTCACCTTTATGCTTCTTGAGAAAAAGAGTTGTCTCGATTGTACCTTTTTCGAAGCCATTGTTGATGAGAAAGATGGATAGAGTTTCATACCAGGCCCTGGGTGCTTGCTTCAGCCCATAGAGGGCTTTGTCAAGAAAGTAGACATAATCTGGATGTTTTGGATCTTCAAACCCAGGGGGCTGCTGAACGTAAACTTCTTCTTGGAGTTTGCCGTTTAGGAAGGCAGACTTGACATCCATCTGATAGACCTTAAAGTCTTTGTGAGCTGCATAGGCTAGGAATATCCTGATGGCTTCAAGTATTGCGACAAGAGCAAATGTCTCATCGTAGTCAATCCATTCTTCCTGGCAGTAGCCCTTGGCAACAAGCATGGCCTTGTTCCTTATTACTATGCCATCTTCATTCTTCTTGTTTCTAAAGACCCATTTGGTTCCTATAGCCATCTTCCCTATGGGTAGAGGCATAAGGGACCATACCTTGTTTCTCTCAAACTGGAGTAGTTCTTCTTGTATCGCGTCTATCCAGTTTGGATCTTGTAGGGCTTCAAAAATTTTCTTTGGTTCTATAATGCTAAGAAAGTTGGCGAAGAGACATTCATTGGTTGTTGCTGATCTCGTCTTGACACCAGATGTTGGATCACCAATAATTTGGTGATGTAGGTGGTCTTTTGTTCACTTGGTGCTTGACTGGAGCAACAGGATGCAGTTCTTCATCGACTGATGGAACTGCTTGCTCCCCCTCGAAGAGATCATCTCCAGAGTTAGACTCTGGTTCTTGTTCTTGATCTAAAGACACAAAAGAAGTAGAAGGTGAAGTAACATGAGTTTCAGAAAAAGTTCTACCTTTAGCATTGGAGACTTCATGTTCTTCATCGGTTCTGGATGTGGATTTTGCATTAGGTGCATGTCTAGAGATTACTTCTTCTTCGAAGATGTCTTCAAATAATTGAGCTAACTCTGATTCATTGGGTTTGCCAAGTGATGAATCAGATGCTCTTCTTTGAAGTCCGAGTCCTGAACTGTTGTGTTCAGAAGTCATCGGTGTGGAGTCATCAGAGGACACATTGATGCTTTCTATTACAATCTTTGTCCTTTTGATGTAGACTCTATAGGCTTTTGCGGTTTGAGAGTATCCTAGAAAGATCCCTTCATCAGCTTTCTTGTCGAATTTGCCAAGATATTCCCTATCATTGAGTACAAAACATTTGCACCCAAAGACATGGAAATACTTGATATTTGGTCTTCTTTGATTGATGAGCTCATAGGGTGTCTTCTGGTGCCTCTTGTTGATGATGTACCAATTCTGGGTGAAACATGCAGTAGAAATTGCTTCTGCCCAAAAGGTGATGGGTAACTCTGATGAAGCAAGCATGGTCCTTGCTGCTTCCACAAGGGTTCTGTTCCTTTGTTTTACCACTCCATTCTGTTGTGGGGTTCTGGCTACTGAACAGTTTTGTGTGATGCCTTCATTGATGAGGTATTCATTGATTCTGACATTTCAGATTTCAGTTCCATTGTCGCTTCTAACTTTAATGAGTTTTCGTTGTAGAAGGATTTGGAGTCTTTTCATCACCCCAATGAGTAGGTCAGGAATATCTGATTTCTTCTTCACAAACTCAACCCAGGTGTATCTGGAGTATTCATCAACAAGTACCAATATGTACTTTTTTCCTGAGAGGCTTTGTATAGATATGGGCCCACAAAGATCAATATGGATCATATCCAAGGGCTTGGTGCAGGAGGTTTCTGATTTTGTTCGGTGAGAGGCCCGTTTTAGCTTTCCCATCTCACAGGCTGAGCATAGATGATCTTTTTCAAAGTTGAGATAAGGAAATCCCCTTGACCAGCTTCTGTTTGGCTAGCTTTCTTAAGACATCAAAATTCAGGTGTGAGAACTTTTCTGCAAAGGCTGATGAAGCTGTCTTCGTAGGCTATTCAAAAATGTCTGCTGCATATAGGGTCTACAACAAAAGAACTAAAGTCATCAATGAGAGCGTGAACGTGTCATTTGATGAAGTCATTGATGTGGCTTCTGAACAATTCAGTTCAGGACCCGGGCTGATAATTAATACTACGCGGAAAGCTGATGAACCTGAATCTTCAAATACTGATAATGCTGATTTAGATTCATTGTTGAGAACTTCTACGAAGAATATTTTGAAAATAAATCTAATCAGTCTAATGATTAGTCCAAGAATATACATA
This sequence comes from Cynara cardunculus var. scolymus, assembly GCF_001531365.2. Taxonomy (NCBI): domain Eukaryota; kingdom Viridiplantae; phylum Streptophyta; class Magnoliopsida; order Asterales; family Asteraceae; genus Cynara; species Cynara cardunculus. The sequence continues at coordinate 19,505 of NW_020201074.1, read as the reverse complement.
CCGAACAACAGTTATCTGGTCCATCTCCTGATGTTCCAGTAACTGAAACTGAAGAAGAAACTGAAGTAGTTGATTAAGATATTGAGATGGAAACTCCTGACGGTCCAGTTCAGCGTGAAGAGGGTGTAAATTCTGATGTGCAAGAGGTATCGGTCGTGCAAGATGAAAATACCTTACCTCAGTCAGATATTCAGCCTACTCCAGTGCCAAATATTGAACCTTCACCTAAACTTGTTCCGATTAACTCCACAAATACTTACACTAATCAAAACTCAGATCAAAGTTCCTATGTTCCCCTACCTCATAGCAAGAAGTGGACCAGGAATCACCTAATACATCAAGTTATTGGTGATCCATCAGCACCTATTCTTACATGGTCTGCTACAGCTATTGAGGGTCTATACTTCACGTTTTTGAGTAACATTGAACCAACTAAGGTATCTGAAGCCTTAGCTGATCCGGATTGGATACTCGCGATGCAAGAGGAGCTGAACCAGTTTGAAACACTCAAAGTCTGGAGATTGGTACCTCGTCCCAACAATAAGACAATTATCGGTACAAAATGGGTATTCAAGAACAAAAAGGATGAAGACGGCGTTGTTGTCAGAAATAAGGCCCGACTCATCGCTAAAGGATACAATCAACAAGAAGGTGTTGACTACGATGAAACCTTTGCCCCGGTAGCACGAATCGAAGAAATACGGATGTTTCTGGCCTACGCGGCACACAAGAATTTCACAGTATACCAGATGGACGTCAAGACAACATTCCTGTATGGTCTTCTCAAGGAAGAAGTCTACGATGCTCAATCGGAGGGTTTTATGGATCAGTCAAAGCCGGATCACGTATATATCCTCGACCGATTTAAAACTAACTAAATTGCATACACTAACAAGCGATTTATAACTAAATCGATCAAGCCTTACCCGGTTTATTCTAAATCGCACAAACAATCAATTCACAAAAAAATCACAAGTCTTAAATCGAACAAGCTTTAAGCGATTTATACTAAACCGATCATGAGTTATACGGATTAGAATTCAAGTAAAAACACAATTTTAATACTTTTTCACCAAAAATTGGATCAAAACCTGCAAAAATATGAGTTTTTGAAGAACACAAACAAATTTCGTAAACTCAAGAATCGAACAAAAACAGTTTTAAACTTGTTTAAAATCAAAACCTATGTGAATCAAAGTTGTTCAGATTGATATTGCGAATTCAGTAGTGCAAAATATATCAAATGACAATCAAAATCAATGCGATTCAAGCCAAAAAATGCAATTCTGGACGAAGAACTTCAAGAATAGATGAAGAATAGGTATGAACACTTCGTTAAATCCATTAAAATCGGTGCAAAATCCTCGAAAATTTTGGTTAATCCACTAAACAAATTGCTACAGACTGCTCTGATACCAATTGAAGTTCCCAAATCATACAAAATCAGAATAATCTTCAAGATCAATATCAAGAACAAGAGTAGAGAGAGATTTTCACCAAATCTTGAATAGATTTCTTTGAGAGAATATTACAGAATGATTACAGCTTTAATCAGATTAACAAGTGAACTAATGACAATTAGGAAACTAATTACTATTTATACTAAGGAAAATAGTAAAGCCTAACTATTACAAAACAATACAAAGGGAGAACTTGAATACAACTTTAAAGCACAATCTTGAACCCAACAAAGTTCTTCTGGTAGTTCCAATTGATAGGCTACCGGCCCAACCCGTTTGCAGATTCTGAAGGGTCCAATATATCCTGGACTGATCTTTCCTTTCTTCCCAAATCTTATAACACCCTTCCATGGAGATACCTTCAACATTACAAAGTCACCTATGTTGAACTCAATCGGTTTTCTCCTTTTGTCAGCATAATTTTTCTGTCGATCTTGGGCAGTCTTTATTCTTGCTCGAATCTGTTCAATCTTTTCGGATGTCATTTGCACAATTTCTGGCCCAGTTAACTGTTTTTCACCAACCTCATTCCAACACAATGGTGTTCGACATTTTCTGGCATACAAAACTTCATAAGGTGCTGCTTGAATGCTGGAGTGATAACTGTTATTATAGGTGAATTCTATCAACAAAAAATGTTCATCCCATGATCCCCCAAAGTCAATGACACAGGTTCTTAACATGTCCTCGAGAGTCTGGATGGTTCTTCTTTGTCCATCCGTTTGAGGGTGATAAGTTGTACTGAATCTGATTTGAGATCCCACAGCTCTTTGTAGGCTTTCCCAGAATTTAGAAGTAAAACGACTGTCTTAGTCAGAAATAATAGATAATGGAACACCATGTCTAGTCATGATTTCCTTGATGTATAATTGAGCCAATCTTTCCAATGAATAAGCCTATTTCATTGGTAGGAAATGTGCAAATTTTGATAGACGGTCCACTATTACCCAAATTACATCATATCCTTTTGGTGTTCGGGGTAACTTCATGATGAAGTCCCTTGTAATGTGATCCCATTTCCAGACTGGTATTTCTAATGATTGCAAGTTTCCATAGGGTCTTTGATGTTCATTTTTAACTTGTAAGCAAGTTAAACATCGCTCCACATACCTTGTTATGTCTTTCTTGAGACCTGGCCACCAATAAAATGCCTTCAAATCTTTATACATTTTGTTGGTACCTGGATATACTGAGTAACGAGACTTGTGACTTTCATTTAGAATAGTCTCTCGTATATTCCCATAAATTGGTACCCAAATTCGGCCTTGCAAGCATAAAATTCCTTCGTTGTTGGTTTCCATGATAGAAATCATTTTTCCCACTTTTTCAGACTTCTGGTTCTCTTTATTAACAACTTCCTTCTAGTTTTTCAAAATCTCTTGGTGAAGGTCTGGAGTTAAGCAAATTTTCATTGCTCTGATCGTGCCGCTTCTTTCCTTTCTGCTCAAGGCATCAGCCACTACGTTTGCCTTTCCTGGGTGGTAGAGAATCTCATAATCGTAGTCATTAACAAGTTCAATCCATCGCCTCTGCCTCATATTCAGATCCCTTTGGTTGAACAAATGTTGTAAGATTTTATGATCTGTAAAGATTTGGCATTTAGTTCCTAAAAGGTAGTGTCTCCATATCTGTAGTGCAAAGACCACGACTGCTAATTCCATGTCATGGGTAGGGTATTATTTTTCATGATCCTTTAGTTGGCGAGATGCATAAGATATGACTTTTCCCCTCTGCATCAATACACAGCCCAATCCTAACTTTGATGTATCGCTGTATACTATAAAATCCTTTGTTCCATCTGACAGAGATAGAATTGGAGCGTTGCAGAGAAACAGTTTAATTCTAGGCATCATGCATGTGAATACCTAAATCCCTTAAACTCAGGCTCTGATACCATCTCTCTAACACCCCCAAACCATACATTGCATAAACACACATATTTCATATATAAAATACATGTTTTTCTCACATAGGTCCAAAATACAAGAGTCTATAATGTACAATACATAGATCAAAAATTCCAAAAGTACATGCTTCTTGTATCTTGACATTTAATCTTCCAAACATGGCTAATCAAGATCTTCATATTGCAAAAACACATAGAGAAGTAATTCACAAAATGCTCTTGCTCTTATTTATCATTACCTGCACATATATTTTTTAAAACACAAAATGAGGGTTAGACATGAATGTCTAGTGAGGTTCCCTTTTATGTAATGTAGGGCGAAGATCACCAAAACATTTATTTTAAATAATTCATCTCACGAAGACTGAAAATCATATTCTGTTTTGAGTTCATCGGGTCTCTGGTTCCAAAAAGTTTGCAATATTTTTCAAGAAACAGGACTAGAGCCCCTTTGGTTCTTTTATTCGAGTTTATAGTTTTTCGACCAGAGCCTCTGGTTGTACTGACCAGAGCTTCTGGTTCATATAAATTTCTTAGTGTTCTTTTGCTAAGTTTCTAATCAAATAAGATAGCCTTATTAAAAGGAATAGCCATATAGAGCTCTTACTCGACAAGAGCCTCTGGTTGTACTATCCAGAGCTTCTGGTTCAAAAGTTATGACCAACTAGAGCTTCTGGTTCAACGTGCGAGTCGCCCAGAGCCCCTCTGGTTTGTCTTTTGCATAAAACACTAAGTATAAATTTTCTTTTTCTTAAAAACTTCTTACAACGGGACACAGAAGCTCTTATCAATAGGTACATAACCTCTGGTCCACTAGTATGCTTAGAAAAATTTGTATGATCATTAAATCAATTAACAAGAACCTTCTGGTTCAATAGCGAGGACCAACCAGAGCTCCTCTAGTTCCTCATAAAATGTACATTATGTACCAAAATACTTTTTGCTAAAACCAATGACCATAGGCCATATATTTTCCCATAACCATAACATCAATACTACTATCTCTAATAAGAACAACATCTCTGAATCCTCAAATCACCAAGAAGAGAGAATTCCCATCTGTTGTAATTTTATTAGATATAATAACAAGAGTTATATCATGCATACACACAAAACGACCATCCTTATTACTTCCATCAATCCCCTGTTTATAGCAATAGCTATCCATCACACMCAACGACCATCCTTATTCCCCCTGAAATTCATATGAACTATTTCATCCAATGATAGGCTGCAGACCTTTCTGTCAGAGTGAACCTCGTTCATAGTTTTTATCTAAATCATAATCTCAACACAGGTTTTGTATTCAAACCCTTCAAACCATAAGAACAATCTGTTCTACATTTGATTTTTCAATCGTCTGTTTTTGCTTAAATTCTAAAAAACAGAGTACCAAATCCAAACTGTTTCTTCAAACTCAGTTTCAGCTCAATCTTCTCAAAACAGGTTTAAACTTTCAATTCACAAAACAGTTTCTTTTAAAACCATTTAAAACAGTTCTACTGGATTCTTGTAAAGGACGAATGTTTTTGAGGAAGTCGGCCGCTTCCTTGTTGAATGCTTTGTTTGAAGGGATTAATAACAAGGCAACATGATTGTTGGCCTTGAAAGACACTTCATTGACTGTAAAACCTACATCCTTGGCAGCCATCTATTTTTAGTAAGAAAAAGAAGATAAAACAGTGTTAGATAAACCAAGAGTTGTGTATAGATTTAAGTTTTAGAACAAGAAAAACTTCTTTTGAAAAATCCTTGAAGAAGGATTAGGGTTTTTTTTCTAGTAGAGTGTGTTTGATGAAATGTGATTACAACCAAGAAGAAGGTTGAATTTATAATCATCAATGATTGTTCTTTAAGAGAATGAAGTTTTTAAAACGTCAAACACATTTCTCATAAAAGAAAAGAAGAATAAGAAAAGAAGAAGTATATCGACCTTAGTTGGTTTGAGAAGAAAGGACTTAGAAGAAATTTGTGAAGGTTGTTCTTGCTTTGCAATTTTACAGAGGTTCGTCTTTGATATTTTGAAAGCGTAAAGAGAAAAGTGATAGAGAAGTCTCATATTTATAGGTAGGAGGAGAGAGAATGGATAGGAGAGAGAAAAAGGCGATGGTTGAGGAAAGAGGCCTTGATGAAAAAATGGCACCTTCTCATCCATGATTGGATGGCATTTAATGACGTAGCGTATGATAGTCCTTTTTACGCGTCTCAAAGCGTTGCGCATTGTAAATAGGGAATGTCGTCATAAAGACGGTTCATTAACTATTTATTTTAAAAACGAAAAAGGTTTTTAAGAAAACGAAGAGTCATTTAGTGTTGAAAGAAATACTAAAAAGACCTTTTAAAACATTTTGATCACTAAAGAGAGAAAAACTTCAGTGATAGTTTTAAGTTTTTAAGATAAGGAATAAGTAATACCTTAGAGAGAATAGATATATTTACTCAAGAGTTTAGTGACAATGATAGAGCACTGAATCATTTCACTTACTAATCGATGTTAATAGCTAAAAATTATTCTTCAACATTTAGCATTCTCAGTTCCCTGATCAAGATGTTAAATCTTGTCTCATCAAGAGGCTTGTGAAAAGGTCAGCGAGCTGGTAATCAGTTGGAATGAAGTGAAGTTCAATGTCACCATTCATAACATGATCTTTGATAAAATGATATCGGATCTCTATATGTTTGGTCTTRGAGTGAAGTATAGGGTTATTTGCAATTGCAATAGCACTAGTGCTATCACAATAGATAGGAACTTTTGAACACTGAAGATCGTAGTCCATCAGCTGGTTTTTCATCCAAAGAATTTGGCATAGCAACTACCAGCGGCTACATATTCAGCTTCAACGGTTGATGTGGACACTGAGTTTTGCTTCTTACTTGTCCAGCTCACCAACTTTCCACCTAGAAGCTGACAGCCTCCAGTGGTGCTTTTTCTATCAATTTTGCAACCTGCAAAATCACTATCCGAATAACCTATTAGGTCAAAACCTGAGTCTTTAGGGTACTAGAGACCCATGTTAGAAGTTCCCTTAAGATATTTGAAGATGCGTTTTATAGAAATCAGTTGGGATTCCTTAGGTTCAGATTGATATCGTGCACATAAGCAGGTAGAATACATGATATCTGGTCGACTAGCTGTGAGATACAGCCGGGAGCCAATCATTCCTCTATAAACAGTTACGTTTACAGGCTTTCCATTTGGATCCTTGTTGAGAGAAAGTGGAAGAGCCATTGGAGTCTTCATAGATGAAGTGTTTGATAGATCAAACTTCTTCAACATGTCAGGAACATACTTACTTTGACTGATAAAGATACCTTTATCTGACTGTTTGATTTGGAGACCTAAAAAGAAGGTTAGTTCTCTCATCATGCTCATCTGATATTCTTTCTTCATGCGATTAGCGAATCGAAAAGACAAAGAGGGATTAGTGAAACCAAATATAATATCATCGACATAAATTTGGACTAGAATGATGTGACCTTTAACTTTCCTAAGAAATAACGTCTGGTAAATCTTTCCACGTATAAATTTCTCAGAGATGAGAAACGAGGAAAGGGTATCATACCAGACACGAGGATCCTATTTTAACCCATAAAGAGCCTTATCCAAACGATAGACATGGTTTGGATACTTAGGGTCAAGAAACCCTGGAGGTTGTTCAACATAAACTTCCTCTTGAAGTTTTCCATTTAGGAAAACACTCTTTACATCCATTTGGTAGATTTTAAAATCTTTATGGGTAGCAAAGGATAGGAAGAGTCGAATTGCTTCGAGTCTAGCCACTAGTGCGAAGGTTTCGTCATAGTCGATCCCTTCTTCTTGTCTATAACCCTGAGCAACAAGTCAAGCCTTGTTACGGGTTATCACACCTTTTTCATCCAACTTGTTGCAATAGACCCACTTGGTGCTGCTTTAATTGTCGCATTAGAGAAAGACATTTACAAGTATGAACACATTTTTGATAGAAAAACGACTAACTAGATTCATAAAACTTTCTATTATTACAATCGTTTCTAGCATTGTTTGTTCCAATCAACTCCCTATATAGATTTGATTGTTTATTGAAATTGGCCTTTGTCTTCTCTGGCCTGCCTTTCTTCCCTTTAACTCCTTTGCCTTCAGAGGCCTATCTAAAACAGAGGAATTGAATTTAGAATTAGAAGTAAATTTTTCTTTCTGTTCCAGAGTGAACTTTATTGGCCTTTAAAATCTAGACTTTGGAAATCTAGATGCAGATGTGGTAGATTTGGGTTCCCTTGCCTTGTTTTACTTCTCAAGCTCAAGAGAAGACTTGGCTATTAAACACATGTCCACGAAGTCAGGACAGATAGGAATCTTTTCCCTCTACTTTATTGCTGGAACAAATTTATTTGAGATCCCACTTAGAAGTTTGTGAACTTCTGGTCTTGGCTTCACTATTCTCAGCCTCAATCTGCTCTGCATTCGAGTGCACCTCTGATTCAGAGTCAGAGTCAAGAAAATCTATTGTCGATTTTGAGTTGTGGAGGTTTCATTGAGATCATGAGATCTCTGTACACAAGTATCAACGCCTTCGTCCTTCTATTACGTCGATGAGGAACTTGCAAAAGTTTCTGTGGAATTATTCTCTGGATTGGTTAAATGAGATACAGAGGGATGATTCAAGACCTCAAGCAGATCTTTCTCAAAAACTTATCTCATATTTTGTTGATCCTCTCTCCCTCTGTGATTTGATGATAATCCCTTTCCACTTATACATTGTATTTATGTTTCTGTATTTTCAGTTCCAGCGATCTTCACTGAGTATGTTCAGTGATCGCTGAAGAACTTGCTTTACAAATCTATCAGAGACAACAATACTTCAAGAAGACAACACTCACACCAAAGAACCTTCAGCAAACATCAAAAACTAAAACTGAAGATTAGAGACTGGCGAGTACGTGATCTGAAGCTGTACTCAGTGATTACAAGACTGTCTACATATGTGTGAAGACTGCTCAAGCTTCAGCGAATGGTGATGAGACCTTCAGGTCATTCCAGCATTCAGCGATCAAAGGAAGCTTGCTAAGCACAATTGTTGTTGTCTTGTCCTTATTCACACAAAGGACAAAACCCATACCCTTACGAAAGTTAGTACGGTACGGAGCCGACTAGTCGACTCTTTGTCCACCAACTTTAGGTAAGGATGTCTGCTCATAAATAGTACTTTTTTTACTATTCACTGTAGCGAAGGACAAGCCTTCCTCTTAAGGCTTGACACACACTCTAACCCTACCATATTGCATTAAATGAACATTTAATGTACTGGGTATAAATAGAAGTATTTCTTCTCTATACAGAGTGCGCGCAACTCACTCTCTAACCCTAATTCTTACTTCAAGCATTTTCTAGCTTAAGTAAAGGATCTTCTTTACAACAATTACATTTCTTGTAATTTGCTAAGGTTTTGTGTGTAACTAAAGATTGTTTAGATAGGTTTTTATTACCTTATCTTTCCGCAAACAATCTTGTAAAATCTGTATTGATTTTCTCTATCAATATATATTTTAAATTTTAAAATACTGTGTTTGTATTCATCCCCCCCTTCTACAAACTGTTTCTTTTCTTGTAGACCTTCACGGGACCAACAAGTGGTATCAGAGCAGTGTTTTCTTTCTTTTTTTGTGTTTAGCTGTTTTTTGTATTAGCTTATCTCCTTTCTTAGATATCTTTAGCGCTTACAAATGGCTTTACAAATTGCAAACACACACACACAAAAGATAATGACTCTCTTGCCAAACCTCCCCGGTTTGTTCGTGGCAACTTTAGTATCTGGAAGAATCGGATGTCCCTCTTTCTGGAAGGTGTGGATCCTGAAATTCCACATTACATAGAAAATGGACCATTTATTCCATTTGCTATTGCTCCAACTGTTCCAGCAACATCTAGGACTACCGCGATTCCTGAATGGCAGATTCCAAAGCTTCCACATCAGTGGAGCGATGAGGACAAGAAGAAGATAGCTATAGACATGCGTGCTCGGTCTATAATAGCTATGTCTCTTCCCGATGAGATTTATCACTCAGTGATGAAACTCAAAACCTCTAAATCCATGTGGGATACACTTTGTATCCAATATGAAGGAACCACTCAGGTTCAGGAGACTAGAAAGATCAATCTAGTAACACAGTATGAAGGCTTTCTCTGTGGAAAGTCTGAGACGCTGTCTGAAGTACATCAGAGATTTAACTGCCTTCTTATTGAACTTAAGGCTGTCGGCAAGGAATATTCTAATTCTGAAACTTTGACTAAGTTTCTAGAATGCCTTCCTGAGTCTTAGGACACCTTTTTCATGTGTCTCAAGATGTCAAATGACATGTCCACTCTTTCTCTTTCTACTTTATACGGGATTCTGCTTAACCATGAGCAATCTCGTCAATTGAAAAGGAATCTTGTAACAGAATCCAGGGAAATGAAAAGCTCTCCTTTAGCTTTGATCTCTAAAGCTTCTTCAGTTGAAACTTTCTCTACCCCTTTTGTTTCTTCTCTTCCTCCCGTGGTCATCACGGAGATAGATTCTTCTGAGGATGTTCCAGAATATGATTTAACAGATTTTGATGAGTCCCTGGCACTCCTGACTAAGTCATTTAGGAGGTTCTCCAGTAAGAGCAACTTCCGCAGATCTCCTCAGCTATCCCTTAGGGAGAAGCCAAAGTCTGAAAGAATAGACAAGGCTTCAGCTGTCTGCTACAACTGTCACCGGCCCGGACATTTTGCAGGTGAATGCAGTTCAAAGAAGACTGCGACGCCATTTTCTAAAGCTTCTTCCTCTTTTAGAATCAAAGATGAAAAGTACTTAAAACTAAAGGAGAAGTACAAGAAGATGAAGAACAACCAGCGAAAGGCTAAAGGCCTTATTGCTGAAGAGCATGACTGGCTGAATCATCTGATGAATCATCTTCTGATGAAGAGGATAAAGCCTATGTCTGCTTGATGACCATAGATGCCGATGAAGGATCTTCTGAAGCGTCTACTTCCTCCGAGCCATCTTCTTCTTCTACTCAGATATGTTTCCTGAATGAACCCTCTTCTTCTTCTTCTTCTTCTTCTTCTTCTTCTAGGCTTTCTGCACTAGATACGCTGACGGTTGACCTTTACAATGCCCTCAATGGCAAATCCAAAGCCGAGATGCTTAACGTTGATCTTCAAGAGCTATTGAAGATTTGCCATTCTAAGATCAAAGAACTGACCTCTGTTAAGGAAAATCTTAAAGATCAGGTCATTGTAAACCAATCCATCATTGTTGAACGTGAGAAGGCTATCGTTGAGCGTGAGCGAGCAATCGCTAAACTCAAGGCCGCGAAAGCTACCATTGAAGGGTGGTGCAAAGCTTCCTTCAAGACCTCTGAGATCATTAACGCTCAAATCCCCGCCAAGACAAAAACTGGTCTAGGATTCTCCTATGATCAGGAAGAATGTGTTAAAGACAGGACCATGCTCAAATTTGGTACCTTCATCTCTTCTATTCCCAACACTTCTTCCTCTCAGTCCTCTTCTTTTACTGAGAGTCATCTTGAAGGAACTCCTTCGAGTTCTGGGTGCAAAGACAAAGGTAAATCCATTGTCACATCATCCCTTCCCAAGAAGTCTAACAAGATTAATAGATCTAGGTCTATTCCTTCAACTTGTAAAGCTTCTTCCTCTTCAGGGACTAGGAAATCTGAATCCTATCATAAATCCAAGTCACAGCTCAAGGTGAAATTTTCACCTAAAGAATCCAATTCCTCAAAGGTTCCTCCTAGAACCAATAAGAAGGGAATTCTTAGAGCTGGTCCCGCTTCAAGTCTGATACTTCCTGGCCCTAAAGCTACTCCTAGCTTTAGGAAGTGTAAACACTGCGGTGCGAAAATATATATTTCCAGCAAGTGTCCTTCTGCCGCCAAAGCTGGTTCACCAGCTAAGGGTAAGAAAGTAACCAAGGCTGAGAAATCAACTAAGGTAAAATCATCCACAAATGCTGTTCTAGCAACCAAGGTGAAGAAAACCACTGAAGCCTCCTCTTCAGGCTCAGTGAAGACAATTCCTGCTGAAATAATTTCAGCATCAGACGTTGTAAATCCAACCACTGAAGCCTCTTCTTCAGGCTCAGTGAAGACTTCCACTAAAACTACCTTAGTAGTGTCAAGGGTTGTTCCTCTTTCCATTCAAACCTCTTCAGGTTTGGTGATGCCATCTATTGATACTGATTCGTCAATATCAGATGATGAAGCCTCTAACAAAGCTTGACCCCAATAGCTGGGTACCAATAGCAATTCTTATTTTGTTTCCTTGCTCAGGATGTCAAAGGCATATGGTATCTGGACAGTGGCTGTTTAAGACATATGACTGGAGATATATCTCTTCTATCTCAGTCCAAGGAAGATAGAGAACCTTCCGTAACCTTCGGTGGAAATGGAAAAGGATATACCAAAGGCTTTGGTATATTATCCAATGGTGCAACAACTTTCAAATGCGTTTCATATGTTGAAGGACTGAAGCACAATCTTCTTAGCATCTTCCAACTGTGTGATAAAGATTATATAGTTAAATTCTCAAAGAATTTTTGTCATGTTCTTGACAAAGATGATAAGGTTGCTCTAACCAGTTCTAGCCTAGAGAACGTATATATCATCAACATGAATTCTCCTCTCACCGAGAATAACTGCTTCTTCTTCAAAGCCTCATCAGATACTAACTGGTTATGGCACAAACGGCTATCTCATCTGAGCTGTCAAGAAATGATCTTGTCACAGGTCTTCCTCAACATTCGTTTGCAAAGGAATCTCTTTGCTCAGCCTGTGAAAAAGGAAAACACACAAGAGCTAGCTTCAAGTCGAAGCAAATCTCTTCAGTGACTGCGACTCTTCAGCTATTGCGTATGGATCTCTTTGGTCCTGTCAACGTGCAATCCATAGCTGGAAAGAAGTTCCCACTTGTCATTATTGATGAATATGCCAGGTACACTTGGGTATTCTTTCTCAGATCCAAGGATGAAGCACATGAATAAATCATTTCGTTCATCAAAAAGATAGAAGTACTAAATGATGTTAAAGTACGAGCTATCAGAAGTGACCATAGCACTGAATTCAAAAACAATACTATGGATAACTTCTTTGAGAACAAGGGAATCTCTCACAACTTCTCTTCTGTGAGAACTCCTCAGCAGAATAGGGTTGCTGAAAGAAAAAATCGAATAATCATTGAGGCTGCTCGATCAATGCTCAGCAAATCCCATCTCCCTACTCAATTCTGGGCTGAAGCT
>NW_020201074.1:4592-6382 GCF_001531365.2 Cynara cardunculus var. scolymus | reverse complement strand
GATGAATTAGAGAACTGGATGATATCTCACTATGGATAACTTGAAGCTTCTTACAGTGCTCCTCTTAACACTGAATCTCTAGAAGCTGAAGATGATCCACTCATCATTCCAGTTACAACTAGTCACTCCATCGCATCTTCTTCAGAGATCGCTGCAGTGCCCATTAGCTGTGTACCCCCTTCTACTTCAAACACTGATCCATCAATATATGAATTGCCTTCAGTTTCTGAACCTGTTTCAGTCGTTGAATCTGAGGCTCCTTTGGCAATAGTCCCTATTGCTGAAGAAACTACTGCTGAAGCCTCATCTTCCATACCTGAACTTGTGTATTCAGATGAAGCTCCTCTACCGGCTCAACGATGGACTAAAACCCATCCAATTCATCAAATTCTTGGTGATCCAGATACAGGTATCAAGACACGTCGTGGTCTAGGTAATATCTGTCTCTTTGTCAACTTTCTTTCTTTAGTTGAACCCATGAAAATCAATGATTCTATCTCTGACCCTTGTTGGGTTCTTGCAATGTAAGAAGAGCTCATTGAGTTTGATAGGAACAAAGTCTGGTACCGTGTCCCACGTCCATCTGACAAATCAGTGATAGGCACCAAATGGGTCTATCGCAACAAATTGGATGAAGACGGTGTGGTAACCCGCAACAAGGCTCGACTTGTTGCTCAGGGTTATAGACAAGAAGAAGGAATCGACTATGATGAAACCTTCGCACCAGTGGCTAGACTCGAAGCAATTCGACTCTTTCTGGCCTTTGCCGCCCATAGAGACTTCAAGGTCTTTTAGATGGATGTAAAGAGCACTTTCCTTAATGGAAAACTTCAAAAGGAAGTTTATGTTGAACAACCTCCAGTGTTTCTTGACCCTAAGTATCCAAACCACGTCTATAGGTTGGATAAAGCTCTTCATAGGTTAAAACAAACTCCTCGTGCCTGGTATGATACCCTTTCTTATTTTCTCATCTCTGATAATTCTCTCGTGGAAAGATTGACCACACCTTATTTCTTAGGAAAATTAAAGGTCATATCATTCTCGTCCAAATTTATGTCGATGATATTATTTTTGATTCCACTAATCCCTCTTTATGTTTTTGTTTCGCTAAACGCATGAAGAAAGAATATCAGATGGGCATGATGGGAGAACTAACATTCTTTTTAGGTCTCTAGATCAAACAAACTGATAAAGGTATCTTTATCAACCAAAGTAAGTATGTTCGAGACATGCTGAAAAAGTTTGATTTATCCAATAGTTCATTTATGAAGACTCCTACGGCTCCTCCACTCACTCTCAACAAGGATCCAAATGGAAAGCCTGTAAATGTGACTGTTTACAGAGGAATGATGGATTCTTTGCTGTATCTCCCAACTTGCCGACTCGATATCATGTACTCCACTTGCTTATGTGSAAGATATCAAGCTGAACCTAAGGAATCCCATCTGATCGCTGTCAAACGCTTACTCAGATATCTTAAGGGAACTCCTAATATGGGTCTTTGGTACCCTAAAGATTCAGGTTTTGACCTTATTGATTATTCAGATAGTGATTTTGTAGGTTGCAAAATTGATAGGAAAAGCACCACTAGAGGTTGTCAGCTTCTAGGTGGAAAGTTGGTGAGCTGGACAAACAAAAAGCAAAATTCAGTGTCCACATCAACAGCTGAAGCTGAGTATGTAGCCGCTGGTAGCTGCTGTGCCCAAATTCTTTGGATGAAAAATCAGCTACTGGACTACGATCTTCAGTTTTCAAGGATTCCTATTTATTGTGATAGCACCAGTGCTATT
>NW_020201074.1:0-4377 GCF_001531365.2 Cynara cardunculus var. scolymus | reverse complement strand
ATGGGGTTTTCAGTTTCCTTTTGACACTGAATGACTCTTCATTTCTTAAAAACTATTTGTTTTTTAAAAGAAAATAGTTAATGAACCGTCTTTATGACAACATTCTCTGTTTACTATGAATGACGCTTTAAGAAGCACAAAATGTTCTGTCATTACGCTACCTCATTTAATGCCATCCAATCATGGATGAGAACGTGGTATATTTTTCATCATGACCACTTTCCCAAACCGTCGTCTTTTCTCTCTCTCATATTATTTCTCTCTCCTCTTACATATAAATATGAGACTTCTTCTCCACTTTTTTCTTTACGCTTTCAAAATTCTTAGACGAACCTCTGCTAAGATTTCTCCAAAGCAAGAATTCTCTCTACATCTTCAAACTCTTTTCGACCTTTCCTCTTAATCTTCAAAGGTCAAAATCTTCTAAATTCTTTCCTACTTACAAGAAATGTGTTTAATATGATTAAGAACTTTGTTCTCTTAATATATTAAACTATAAAGATTCATTAATCATCTCCTTCTTGATTATAATTTTGTTTCTTTATACACATTCCACTTGATAAACCCTTTAAGGATTTTTCAAAAGAAGTTTTTACTTGTTCAAAAACTTATTCTATAATCTTAACCATAAACTCTTGGCTTATTTCTAACAAACCTGTTTTCTTTTCTTCTTATTAATACAAACAGATGGCTGCCAAGAACGTCACCTTCTCCATTGACGAGATCTCCATCAAGGCCAACAACCACATTGCCTTGTTGGAGATACCCTCCACTAAAGCTTTTTACCAAGATGCGGCTGACTTTCTCAAGCAGTCGTCCTTTGGCTACGCTCTCAACCATGAGCCCCTCATGGTCAAGGAAATTCTTCAGCAGTTCTAGTTCACTGCTGAGGTTGTCAAAGTCCAAGACGATGCTGGACGCAAGATGGAGCAAATCCATTTCACTTTCAACCGCATGGAAGTGAACTTTGGTGTGTCGACACTCCGCTCAGCTCTCCGTCTTCCCAAGGGTCCCTTCGATAGCGAACCCTCCACCATCGAGATCATCAACTTTCTTGATGCCWTTGGCTACCAGTGGCCAATGAAGAAGGACTCCAACGCCCATTTGAAGTCCTTGACAAAGATTGAGAAAAACAGGATCTCAGCTATTTGGCAATACCTGTTTTCTCATTTCATTCAGTGCATGGGTGGAAAAACTGGAGGTCAGGACCAAGCCTCTAGGATGGCCTTGATCATAGGCGTATCTGCAATTCAGCATCGCAATATAAATTATGCTGCGGTCATTTTCGATGACCTGGTGCTCAAGCTGAACAAGCGCCAGCGAGAAAAGGTGGTGCCTTACACCAGGTTTCTTTCGATGGTGTTCTCAAAGTTTTAAAGCTATTTACTCCAAAGAAGGAAACCTTCCGGTTTTCAAGCTTGGATCCAGGATTCTGGATCATAAGCTGAGGGACAGTGATGTGGCACTATCTTCCATTGTGTCCTTCACTACCTCTTCTCCTCAGATGGCCATGACAAGGGAAAACCCCCCCCGCGTCTAGCCAAGCCACCAAAACCCCTTCAAAACGACCCTCTCAACCAACTCTTGGTTCTCCTCGGAGAGCCAAGAAGTCCAAAAAGGGGACAACCATGTCACTAGCTGGAGCCTCTCAAAAGGCTTCAGTTATTGAAACTAGCCTTATCCCCGAGGCTTCTTCTGTTAACCCTCCCAGCTCTTCATTGATTTCTCCCATCACTGTCGTATCAGTGGTACCTTCACCAATCACTTCAGTGACCCAAATCACTGAAAGTGTAAATATCAGCGCCGCCACCGCTGAACACTCACGTTTCTTTTCGACCATTTTCTCTTCTCCTCTTTTCTTGGTCTTTACACATGTCGATAATGTATCAGCGACTGTCCTTCCTGATACTGAGACACGCACCACTGGACCTGGGATTTCTTCTCTTGATGCTCCTCTCGATGCTCCTCTGCATACGAATGTCCATCCTCTCGAGGACATCTTTGCTCACGCTAGTGATAATCCTTTAGATGTCACTGATGGCCCCTCAGGTATTCCATCTTCCTACCCTTTCTTTTCTTCTAACCTTGAGCCTTCAGCTCACACTTCTTCTTTTGCAGGTCCTTTTTCGATGCATCAGTCTGATGCTCAAGAAGTGGAAGAGGAAGAAAGAGAGAAAGATAGAGGAGATGAAGATGTCAACGATGACTATGATATGGCTTCAGACATCAAACTTCTCCTTCCAGCCGTTGATACCATTCTCTGTAGGATCAACAAAGTTCACCAAGAGATGCCCCATCAAGGTGATCTTGATGCAAACTTCCTTGCCCTCCAGGCAGATGTTCAAGAAGTTCAGAAGATTCTCCAAGAAGCTATTCAAGCCAACGACGACGCCATTGCTATTCTTCATAGCAGGGCTGACGATGCTCAGGCTATAGCTGATCAATAGACTGGTCTTCTTCAACAAATCCTGGATGTTATCCATCAACCAGCTCTAGTGATCGCACCCTCTTTCTCTACCAATGATCACGCTTAGCTCCATGAGATGCGTGAGGTAACGATAACTCTAACCAATGCCTTGCAAAGGCTGGAGGATTGAATGGTTCTCCAGTGTCAGCGCTTGGACGAACTCTCTGGCCAAATCTCTTAAGTCTTAGCCAAAAAGGGGGAGATGAGGTCCAACGCTGGTGAATCATCCGATGTTGTGCCTACCCCTTCTCAGGCCGTTGGTCTAGTATCAGCTACAGCTACAGTTGTTGCTCTAGTAATCCCGACCATCGAAACTGCTCTAGCTAAGGATGTTGATGCCATCCGTAGGGATGATGCCCATACCATCATTGCTGCTGGTGATGATGATGAAGATGAAGACAATGATGATGAAGACGATGATGAACCTACCATTCTAGACACCAGAAATGCTCTGGATGGCGACGACGATGATGATGAAGATGACTTTACCATCAAGTTCCAGAAGCCATCAACCATCATAAAAGGTGTTGCTCTCGGGGATTCCGCATCCCAAGGGGAGCAAAGACAAGGTGAATCGACTCCATCAGGGAACCAGGACCCCAAGTCGAAAGGCAAGGCAGTTGCTGAAGAAGGAAACTTGAAGGTATTGTTCAAAATCCCTCAACAACCTTTGTTTGAAGACTCTACCTCTCAGGTAGTGATTACTTCAACTTATCAACTTCAGATTCCATCAACAACCTACGGTCGACTGGAGCGGGTACCTGATTAACCCATTCTTTGTGCTCCTACCGACCAACAGATGTCTCAGCTGGAGGAGTCACTCGACCAGACTAGAGTAAAAATCCCTCTTCGTACCTCTAGTAGTGGTGAGTTTTGACTTCTTGTCTGAAGCTGAAAGACTCGAGGCATTAAGGGCTGAAGAAGAGCTAGAGCTTCAAAAGAAGCAGACTAAAGACAGCTTGAAGCTGGCCAAGTCACTAGCTGAAAAAGTCCTTCCCAAGAAAAAGTCCAAGAAAACGGTGAATGCTGTCCAAGCCAAGGCTAAACTTCTTTCGATTGTAGAATCTGAGTGTAAGAAGAACCTGAAGCTGATGGATAAGGACAAGCAATGGAGCGAAGAAAAACTGAAAAAGACAATCAGTCCCCGCCTGTAATAGTCTGGTTATTATTTCTGATATATATAAATATATATGTGTATATATTTAATTATAAATATATATATATATATATGATATGTATGTGTATAATGTGTGTGTGAAGTGAAATATTATAAAATTTTAAGAAGAGGGGTCGGCTAGTGAAGCCGTCATACCCTTTTATGTGCAAGTATAAATAAGTTTGGTGAAGTAAAAGAACACATACTTACACCTACTATACTTGGAAAGCTTGCTCTGGAGAGTTTTTAAAGTTTTGCACAGGAAGAAGAAGATTCCAAAGGTTTTGATTCTCAACTTCTGAAAGGTGAGTGTATTAAAAGCTTTGAATATGAATTGCTTTCATACAAATTGAAAAGCATTAAGATCTGATTATTATGAGTTTGGATGCATTTTATGATAATTCTTGTGTAAACCGGCCAAGTGGTATCCGGATTCAAATCCGGATACTTAAACCAGATGTGCTTTGTTCGGATATCTCTTAAACCGGACAAGAAGTGAAAGGATTATGTTGTAAACCGACCAAGAGGTGACCGGATATCTTTTAAACCGGTCAAGAGTTGTACGGTGTATTGACCGGATTATATTAAACCGCTCAAAGGTTAAAATGTGTAATGATCGGTTTCATCTAAACCGGATGACAAAGAGAATAATATGGTGTCCGGATTCTTAAACCGGACAAGGTTGAATTATTTTCTAAGTGTTTGTCCGGATTTGTAATCCGGATGGAAAGGAAAGAGTTTTAAAGGGTATTGA
>NW_020201073.1:37202-84465 GCF_001531365.2 Cynara cardunculus var. scolymus | reverse complement strand
ACTCTGGTGCTTCTAATTCTGCTTCCGCTCAAAACTCTCTGTAAGTCTTCTTCTTCTTTTTGATTTATTTCCTATTTTAGTGGTTTAACGAAAACCCAAAAAATCCGCCATACCCCCTGAATGGTATATATATATATATATATATATATATATATATATATATATATAGCGTTAGGTTCACGTGAACCAGTGTGTTTTCGTGAGACCATATTTTCACTTAAAACTTCACATTAAAACATTGTGAAGGTAAAAAGGTGGTCTTACATGTCTCTCAAAAACAGTATGGTTTCAATTATGATCCCCAAGTCTCTCTCTCTCTCTCTCTCTCTGAATTGTGCTTAATTTGACGGTAACATTAAATGGTAGATATATCATATATTGTTATTTCTTAAGTAGGGTTTGAATAACAGAGATGGACGATAATATTGACCAAGAACCAATCACAATTGTTAAAGTCAGAGTAGTAGAGGCATGAAAACCTTGCATTCTTTTAATGGTGCTTTTTTTTCTACGATTGTTCCATTGCATTATTAAAATATATAGAAGAGACGTTCAAGTTATTTTCTCTACACATTTACCATAACTTTGAGGGAAGAAGAGAACAGTAGCCTGACAAGGGTTCAGTCGAGTCCTGTTTTAAACACATATCGATAGTACATACCAATCCAATTTTCCTTTACGATCCATACCATACCCTACTTTCGAACAACACACCCTCTTAGTAATAAGTTTCGAATCATTGAAACCATCTATCTCAAAGGCCACAATGGGCTGCAGAAAGGCTAGCTAGCGATTTGAACATGTTACTGTTATTTAGGAGAACAATTGCTTCTAACAGGCATTCTTGAAACTGTGAAAAGATCTGTCAAAAAGCAAGTTATTCTGCTAAATAACCAGGAAGGAATGAAGGAGAGCTTTTATCTGCTGCACATAAATGTTACATTGTAGTGTACATGGCAAAGAAAGAACACTCAAGGCAATCAACCAGTACCACTATTGCCTGCCTGCCTAGCTTCTATGATACAAACACCTCTTATACATCTCTCGTCAATCACTTGTATGGGGTTTCTCTTCCTATTTTTACCAGACAAAAACCAATGATACACCTCATCAATGAACAATTATAGCGAAAACGAAAATTACCTCCATGTACAAATTGTCACCACTCGTAACAAGGCCGAGGCCGACTTTCATGTGGTTTGTTTTGTGGTCTCAGGGTTGGACTTGGAACGTTCCACTAATCACGTAGGGTGTGTGTAGATTGCGCAATTGGGGTCTCATTAGTGATTCAAGTCATACCATAACATCCCAGATCAAGATTAGGACAGCGGAAATATGACCTTCGCTATATCCACGCAAGCGAGCCACGATCATCAGAAACTTGTGGGCGGCCCCTGGTTGGTGTTGCTGGTCTGTTAGCATTAAGCTCCTACACCCCACAAGATGTTAACACCAATTACATCACAAGATGTGTAAAATATTACCAAGTGGGGATACAAATACTCCCACCTTCCCAAAATAAGTGTCCACTAGATAGTTACAGTTTACTAAATTTCCAACTCTAACCTTAATTATGAGACACAAATATTTAAGAGTTGATGATAGGGAAGGTTTGTCTATATCATTAAGAGTAAAATTGTCTTTCATTTAATTAAATAGTGTGATAATTACGAATTTATTAAACTATGGTTCATTTACTTATTTTGGGACGGAGGGAGCAAAAGTTGTGGTAGTAGTAGAACCTGCATCCATGTATCTTCTATATGGCGTTCAGGGGACATTTCAGGTGATGAAATTGCAGGCGGCAATGGATGAATTAGTTTCGGAACCACTACAAGATCTCTGCCGAGGACTAATATAGCACCAGCATTATTTGCAGTCCCTACAGCACAAACCCCAGATAAAATAAATATGCATCATAAGGGCCATTAGCCCGTGGGCAAGTCCAGCCCATTTATAGGCAGGTTATCAAGCCCGCAAATAAACAGTTGGTTCTACTATAGGCCCATTGGACGAGAGAATACAAGTAATCATCTCTAATAAGGGCACACTAGAACAAGCAAAACCAGGATGTAGAGCCAGTGACTTACCACAATAATTGGTGGCAGAGAAAAGGGTAATCAAATGTCCCTGGGCAAAACGCTCAAAACCATCCATTACGCATTCATGGGCTCGTACAATCAGTTGGAGATCATTGTTGTTGCAAAACTCCATCACACGATCAGGCTGCAGGCATAGGCTAGGCTAGTGAGAAATAAAGCTTAAACGTGCTTCTTGAAGTTCTGACAAGGGAAAACCGCAAAGAACAAGGAAAAAGGGTGACCCTTACGCACCAAGGCTCCTTGGAATTTGCGAGGGTTGGGGAGGGAAGTCTTCGTGTCCCTGACCTTCCCCTCGCAAAGGAGTAACCTTGCTAATTGCTCCAAGGCTCACCCCTATCACACATAAAAAAGGAATAAATTTGATATTCATCTTTGCTTATAAAAAACGATTAATCCAACAACAAAAGATTAAAAGCATAGAACAAAGCAAACTCAGAAGCTTAAAAACAGAGCGTGCGGCACAAAAGTCCACAAAGTCCTCCACAACACAGCAATAGCTTACAATACTGACCCATCAAACCAAATAACAGGATGTTGCGCATTAGAATTAGGGCCTGTTTGTTAGTGGCTTATGAGCTTAATGAGACTCACAGCCCATTCGGTCAGCTATACATGATTGTTTGGTAGTAGCTTAATATTATAGAAAGTGGGTTCCAGAGTATGCTTCTAGGGGGAGCTTTATGCAGAAAGCCAAGTTTTTCTAAACCTGCCCCTCCCAATTAAAAACCACGTTTTTTTCATCTATGAAAAAACTCTCCCAAATAAAAAACCTTCCCTATCTATACAGACAGATTAATCCACACAGACAGCTTTATCCATATAGGACTTGATGAAACACCAACCAAAAAGCACCTTAGAGATGTGCAAGCCCTTCCAAGGAATCCTCTATTGTATACCTGTATTTCAGGAAATAACCATTGCATTCCTCATAATTGTAAGAACTAAAGTCAACAGATAAGATTGCATCTGAAAAATATCCACAATATCCTTTTGAGGTTACCAGTAATGATATCAACTCATTAAACCAGATGAACAGGATATAAAATCTACCTTCTGACAGAAGTCCCAACCTATATCTCTCTCAAGAATTACTAGGCAAAAGCATCAGATTATCATCTCAGTCTCACAGATTGGCCAAAGTTCCCTCACCGAAGCAGCAAAATCACTGCCATTATAAATATAGCACTTGATAGAGAGGGTAGTAGAGTGGTTAAAATGTATCCACCATCATAAGTAACATATATTTTTTTGAGACTTGTATGTTTCTTAATTTTATTTGAAGATACTTATTTGGAATATTGGATTTCAAAGACCATGTGATTTGAGTCGAAACAAGAAGATAGAAAACTGATTTTCAGGTTGAATCTTACTTTACCAGCTTGGCATTCTCATGTGTCAGCAGCAAATTGCTACAGCATGGCACAGCCAGTTTATCTATACCTAATCAGGAAGAAAGCTGAATGACAACAAAAGACGGGTTATCAAAACTGCAACATGCATACAGATTGGTCATTTTAATCATAAGAGACAACCTAAGACATGAGTCATGTTCATACAGTCAATGTCCCATGGGCCATGGCACACTTGTCAAGTTCAAACATATCAAGATTGAAGGCCTCCAGCATATGAATACGTTGTATCATTGTACGCAGAAAAGAGGCTCATATCATGTTATTGATTACCCATTGGTTGATATCGACTCTCTGTGGGTTGAAAGCCATAGGCCTGGTGCCTAAAGCAGTAAACTAGATAGTTATATTCAATGTGGATCAAAGCATATGGCTGTGGTTGATTAAAAGCTATCAACTAGAACAGTAATTTACTACTCTTAACAACAGATCCTTTCTGTGAAGAAAATGGAGTCCCATCTTATTTTCATCTCTCCATCAGAATCATTGTGAAGAAAACTATAGGAGTGGATAATTTATTTGTTAATATTTTTGATGCACTATAAATCTCTTCTAATATGGAACCAATTATAATTGGAATCCCAATACCTGATTAGGTTTTCAAGATAAGCATGTCTAGATTCACTTTCCTTGTCATAATTTGGCTTCAACTTCATCCACCTCCCCGATTTCCTACATTCTTTTACCATCTTTATTGATTTCCTTATCTGATTAATCAGAATCCCTTGCGTATCAATCCTAACTTAAGTCCTAATCTCAATGGTACTACACTTCTGCAAACCACTAAATACAAGAAGTCTAACATATCAATCATTTCTCCGCTAGCAATTTACCACGTATAACGGCCTTCACCCTCTCATCAGCACCATTCATTAAACCACTGGGGAAGCATGTGAAGCCATAGCTGATGACAGATATATTATTCAAGTGTTAGATTAAAGTCGAACTTGTACTCATGCTATTTCTAACCAAAAAATCCCCAAATATCTTCCCACCTTTTGCTAGATTGTCACATCATGCACTTCAGCAAGAAGATTTACTTCAGTGCAGGCTCCTGTTATCCACCAAGCATTTCCTATAAAGGCATACTTTTAATTTCGCTAAACTCAAGTATAGTAGATTATACCAGAGAACACCAGAAACCCAAGAAACTAGAGTCTGGCTTTTAATGTAAAACAAGAGCATTGTGATTTAAGAGGGTAATGAATCTCCAAAGCACGCTTCCTAAAGCAAGAACTTCGACTAAATAAAACCATCAACAAACAAAAAGCAGCTGCATAGACCATGTCCCACCATACAGGAGGGTCCTATGAATCGGATCCAAAACAATTCTTTAATGGGGTATTCAACTCCTTGTATGAATGAAAAATGACATCTTTATTGGTTTTGCTACTGTTGTTTGTTAAAGGCTCAAGGCGCAAAGTGGACCCGGAGCCTAGGCACGAGGCGCAGGCATGAGGCTCGGGACTCAGGAATGGGAGGTGCGTCTTATCAATATACACACACACACACACACACACACAAAAGCTCAAATATGCAGCAACTACAAACCTCCATGCAGCAACCAGTGGTACTTCGAATCTTCGATAGAGGCAGAAGGGAGAAGGGTTTAAAGCCTGAGCCATGAATGGAAGTGCTAGGTTTGGATATCTATAGAGAAAGAGGCTTGCAGTTCTAAGGACCGGGTATTTAATATTAGGGTTTGACTTATGTCATCTATTTAATAACTCTTCACTAAAGAAAGTCTAGGAGATGAGAAGATGGGAAAACTTATTTAAATATTAGGGTTTGACTAGGTATGGCGCGTAGGCCCATAAGGCGCGTAGGCCCATAAGGCGCGTAGGCCCATAAGGCGCGTAGGCCCATAAGGCGCGTAGGCCCATAAGGCGCCTAAGCCAAGGCGCAACGCCTTAGTAAGCCTTGTGAATATGCCTAGCCTCAATTTTAGAAAAGCCCAAGACCTTGAGCCTTATGAGCCTCAGAGCCTAGGCACGCATTTAACAACCTTGGTTTAAAAATGCGCGCATAATGAGCTCCGATGCGTGATGTGCTCCGATGCCTGATGCGCTCCGATGCCTGATGCGCTCCGATGCGCTGGAGGTAACGCATCAGAGGGGCTGATGCGAAGCGATTCCATGATGCTCTCTGATGCGGTCGCATCACCTATGCATCACACGATGTGTGCATCAGCGCATCCTGTAATGTTCCTATCATTCTAGAAGACATAGATGAAAGTAATGAGTGGTTGATGGGGAGGATGGACAATGATGATGAAGATGATGAGTTGGTGTTTATTGATGATGATCTTATGTGGGATAACGTAGGTAGAGCTTCCGGGGGGTATGAGACTCCTCATTTCACTAGAGCATCAAGAGGGAGAGTAAATGATGATGGGTCGGGTCCATCAAGAACTAGAAGTGCTAGAGGAAAAGGACATGCTCTTCTAAATGAAGATGATGAAGTTGAGGTGGAAGCAGATATTGGAGGGTTTGATAATGATGAGGGAGATGAACCCGCTTTGGGGTTTGATGATGTTGATCTTGGGGAGTATTAGTTGGTCACTTGGTCATTTAATTTAGGGATTGGGGACTATTAGACATTTACTTGTGTTCTTCATGGTAGTAGGTTGTGTGTTCTGTTATTCCGATTCACGAACTTTTTAAGATTCTAATTCCACTTTTTAACTACTTTATGTTATAAATGAAGTATTTTGATAGGCAAGTATTTTTAAGGTAGAATATGATATGTAGAATTAATTTATAAGTATTTTTTGAATACCGGGCGCATCACGCATCGGCTTCCGGGACCCTTACCGCCTCGGACCGCATCGCGCTTTTTAAAACCAAGTTAACAACTATGGTTTCTTGATCCACCCAATTAATCAAGGGAAATTTTCTGAAGGTATGCCTCAAGGAATTTCTGCTATAGGAATAGATGGGCTACTTATATAAGTTGGCGTGTATTTTCTTTGATAGCACTCATTCGTTTGATATTTATCTAGGAAGAATCCCTCACCCTGCTCCAGCAAACATCAAGTCATCCACCATCACCTTTTAAAATAAATTGGCCTGTTACATTTACATTTATAACCACCAGGGATCACCTGCTTTCGTATAGCTATGCTTGGGATTAAGAAATTTAAGATGACACTCGCTGAATAAGTTTAAGCCCGAAAAAGGGGAGGCCTGTTACATTTACATTGTAACCACCAGGGATCACCTGCTTATAGCTATGTTCAAAAGAATGGCATTATAGTTGCATAGATACACGATTATCATAAACAGTAAATACAAGCAGCTTCTCATTCAAGGTAATATAAAAGGAGTAATACTCACCCCAAAAGTAACTAACCCAGGACCTCTAGCATTTGGTCGTAGTCCTTCCACACTGTCATTTTCTGTTGGGTCAGACCTGCTCAGGAAAAAAATTATTGGACTTTGTGAAAATTCAGATTTGAACTTTAGTTGAACAATGAATGGACCAGAAAAGCACCAACCACAACAAATCCATAAGAACAATTGAACCAGCTTCCATTGAAATTGGCCTCTGAAGATTTTCAATCTGCTCGACATGATCAATCGACCTTCCAATACCACCATGCATACAAAGGATCTTTTTCTCTATCAGAGCTGCCAGTGGTAACCAGTTGAATAATCTGTTTATTCGGTGCCATGCCCAGATTCCATCTCTCTCCCCCTGTGTATCATATATCATGAAATTAGTTACTACTGAAAATAAACAATGTTGAAATAAGAATATTGTTAAGAAACCAACACTAGTATTACCATGCGCTCTATGCATTCAATCCGAAAGCCAAATAATGCATTTATATCAGCAGCCTCATGATTACCACGAATCAAATGTACATTTTGTGGATGCTCAACCTAACAATATTCAGCCAATCACAACACACAATCATGCTTCTTGAATCAATAACAGAAAATTGTAAATCTTCCACACAACAGTGAGACACATGTAGTACCTTTAAAGCTAACAGAAGACTAATAGTTTCCAAGCTGTGTTGACCTCGATCAACATAATCTCCCAAGAAGAGATAATCGATATATCTGATAATGCATAAATTAGCATCATAAGATACGTAAGAGAATCTGGTAAGTAACTGGGAATAATTAAACAATGGAAATGATCACCGACATAGAACCTTTAGAGAACTCTCCAGTTTTAGAACCCGTCTCACATTTTTAAGAAACATCAACAATTATTCTACTTTTGCAGCATAACCTTCTCCCCTTTTTCTTGCAAATATATGCAGTTCAAATAAACTCGTATAAAACTAAAAGAGCACACAGGTAATGCTTATTCAAGTAGGTTATGTATAACCAAACATAAGGTAGGGCAAATGCCAATCACGTTGCCTAAATACTTTTCATCGATGAAGGATATTAACAGGAAAACGAATTATCATTTAGATATGTGATAATAGAAATGTAATTACATTTTTGACACAATATGTATATGCAGCAGGGAAGACGTAGAGCAACAAATGACATTAATTTGTAAGTGTTGTCGCATGGACAGAACTAAATAAATGCATTTCCTGTGAAAAACTTTGACAACGAAGTGTTGAGAAAATTATCAATATTGGTTTTATATACCTATCCGTACGGCTGTACTAGAAATCTAGTGGCAAAAAATTGGAAAGAAAAAAGAGTTTTGTGCTACTACGTATAGGACTTCAAAAGGCCATACTATTCTGCATTTTTGAGACTCCAAAGAAGAACATGAAAATAATGTTATTTACCATGCATACAAGTATCGTATAGTTCCTCTGAATATCTGAAATTCTCCAAATTGGATGAAATGATTATTGGATGTTGTTACCGAGTATGGCATGTAACATCATTGGATCCATAGTCAACTCCCATCAAATTTGCATTTCTTACAAGTTACAATGCAATTAATATATGCATCATTGACATCTTTAGGAGTTCAAAGAAACAATTGTTCCATCCTGGTGATCATTGTTTTGACAAATATTAATGAAACCTTATATTTGATAGTTAGCCTGTGTAAACCTGTTCTTATTTAGAAGCCCAGCACCTGGTCCTATGTAAGTCAAGATGACACCAATAAATTTCTGGGACCATAGGTTCCAGCATATATCCCGACTTCATTGGATTGTTCTTCAACTTTCAAATTTACAAGGTTATACAATAGTGCTTACAGGCTTAAGACAACAAGGAGACATTGCCAGAGAAATTATTGTAACGAATTAACCCTTAGGGTGCGTTTGGTACGCAGACAGAACGGGACAGGACAGGACAGAACAGGACAGGATAGTTGTTCAGCATTTGGTAAGACATGATAGGACTGGACAGAACGGGTTAAAATGACCAATTTACCCCCAGTGAGTCAATCCCAGAATTCTAACCACCATGGTCAAATTAATCTACCATACTCCTAAACCCACTTGAGAAGACGACATCGGATTCTAAACCCTAAAAACTTCAACTTCAATCAATTTTACAGTCCAGTGGCAAAATCGATACAAAATAGCAAACAAACTGCAATCGTCACAGCAAAATCGATAGAAACAGCAAAATAGATTGATATCCAGTGGCAAAATCAATACAAAACAACAAACAAAATGCAATCATCACAGCAAAATTGATAGAAACAGCAAAATCGATACCGCCGATTGAAAATAGCAAAATCGATAGAAACAGCAAAATCGTGTGAAATCTAGTGACAAAATCGATACTGCCGATTGAAGGGGAAGAAGGGTGACGCTTGCAATCGATACCGCCGATTGAAAACAGCAAAATCGATAGAAACAGCAAAATCGTGTGAAATCCAGTGACAAAATCGATACCGCCGATTAAAGGGGAAGAAGGGTGACGCTTGCAATCGATACCGCCGATCGAAAACAGCAAAATCGATAGAAATAGCAAAATCGTGTGAAATCCAGTGACAAAATCGATACCGCCGATTGAAGGGGAAGAAGGGTGACGCTTGCAATCGATACCGCCGATTGAAGGGGAACGATTCGTGAAGTATACGGTGGAAGCGAAGAAGGGTTTTGAGAGGGTAGATAGGTAAAATATTTCTTGTTCCACTTAGTTCCAGGGGGGTAAGGGTGGACAGGCTTGTCCCACCCGTGTTCTAGCTAGTTCTAGTGAGTTCACAAGGCCACACCAAACATAGGACAATTGTGTTCTGTCCTGTCCTGTCTCACCCTGTCCAACGTACCAAACACACCCTTATTTACTAAAATAAATAAAAATAAAATGAAGTGATTTGGCAGTATAAAGAAATAAGAATGTCTCGCAAGTTGGTCAAGTAGAGAGTTTTGGACATAAATGCAGGAAAGAGCAAGTGTGAATAAAATAAATAAATAAACAACACCTACGCTATGTCTCCAGCCGTTGATGGGGAACCATATTCATCAAAAAGTCGCATGAGGTCTCCAAATTGCCCATGTAAATCACCAAATATCTTTATAGGTGCTCTTAGTTGTAGAACACTAGGTTCACTTGAAAATATTCTTTCAGAACTATCACAAAGATCAGCTATCTCATTGCAATCCAGAAAAAATTGTCGACGAACAGGAGGCTTCCACCCACGAGGCTTCAGTAGGTGAGCAATCACCTGGAAGATCAATCCCACAAAGTTTAAAAGAAAAGCAAATAGAAGAACGGAAAGGGAAATATAACTATGTCAAATACACAAAATATAATATGTTTATTAAAGCCAAAGCCAGAGTTTTCTTATGCATGGCTTAGAAAATTTCTCCATACAAATCATAGAGGTCCACCAAGAACCATCCCTATTGACTCTAGAACGTATGTTGACATACTATGGATCAATTATATATTGTTTATTTTATTCTGACAGATGTAGAAGCAGAATGTTGTATTTCCTGTTTTTCAAGAAAAATAGAGTATGAATTAAATCATAGGAATATGTGCAAAATTCAGAGGTAACAGTTGAGTCTGGTAAAAAAGTAATATAAGAAAACTGCAGAACTGTATTGTCTACTTGACTTTCTGCTTCCATATGCCTAACAAGAACCTGTATGCAATTGATCCTTCAAATACAATTACAATGTCATGAGGATTCCAATTTGACCTTATTGGTAAATATGAAAATCAGTACACAGTAAGGAAAGTCAACAAGAGAACACAGCTTATCTTTCTACCTATTCACCTCCAACCTCACGATCAGCTCGATATGAATAATGTCTTTCAATGCAACTTCTTCTTTCTTCAGAAGATACATACAGATACGCTGTCATCAAGGTTTGTTGTTTGGAAGAAGGCCTCCAAAGTGTTTGTCCCGTGCGTTCATTATATGGCCTCAAACAATCTCCTAGGGCCTAATTCAGAGGGGTTTTCTTTTATTTGCAGTTTGGGGTGACAACTATTTGCTCTCCTATCAACAGAATGCATCATCCTTGTAGTGTACGTTAAGGTATGGTCTCTAGGTTTAGGGAACATAGATAGCATGTTTCAAGGCCAACTGTTTGCTATATCCTGCAACTCTATCTTTCTCCACTGCTTCCTCCCATATCAATCTTCACCTACCCTACTTCTCTGAATGTCCCCTTGTGAAAAAAATCTCTGCCTCTAACAGCGCAACCAAAAGGTATATGTGAGAAATTGAGAAATGAAAAGACCATCTCAAGCAGTGTTCACTCACCCTTTATTTACTCCCCAGTCCCCACTCTTCTTGCATAATTTCCCTCAGTGTGGCTACACATTCTGCTACACTCACCTTATGTGCATGACTTTTTCTAGTTATACTAATAAAGAAGTCACTCATAACACATGTATTTGTTAACTTCCATATAGCATCTTTCAGAAGAATCATGAACTAACAAATAAATATATAAAATAAAGTATATATTCACGTAAAAATTTCATTGTAACATGTGCATCCTTATCTAAAACAGCATAACAATATGATCCCATAAGAGTTTAACAAGGTTTTCATCATGTCTAGGAGCACACAACTTTTGGGAAAACGTTGCAACATTATTATGTCCTCCTATGGAAATACCAACCGCACTAGCAACTCAAAACATCAAAACCTTGTCTTAACTAAATTTTGTCAGCAACATAGCAATATAATGAATAAGACAAATACACAAACAGTTGTATCATGATGCAAATTTCATAACACATGGTCACAATTAACTCTACCTTTTTGGCCACACTGTTAATTGACATCTGGCGATCTAAAAGTTTCCTTGCGGCAGTTACATTTTCTGGTGTTCCATATCCAACCCTCCTCCCTTCATTTTCAAATTGATCTATTGAAAGTTGCCTGACCATGCCACCTAACGCTCCACCAGGCTCTGCAGCTATTACCACCTGCACGTCCATGAAAACATTCAACTTCAATAAGAAAAGAAAAAAAGAGCTGAAAAGAACTGAAACAAATAAGGCCATGATACTGACAGCTCGGTGATGTAATCGTATTCCAGCTGGAGCAGAATTTCCTTCAACATCAGTTTCCGGCTTTATCAAGGTAGATATTTGTTTTCCACTTGGAGTAGCCTCTGCTCCACGATCCCTATCTAGAAGTTCAACTTCTCCATTGGAATGTCGCGCTTTTGCAGCAGCAAGGGTTGCAGTAATGGCCTCAGCTTCTGCTGCTGATGCCTCAACCAAGTATTCAACTCCCTTGCTAAGTCTCCTGCTTAGAAAACCATGAGTACACTGTACAACAAACTAACATAAAGCAAGATTGAGATTGCAAAATCTACCGAGAGCCTTGAAGCATAGCATTTTCTGTGCTGATATCTGTATACATGTCACCATTTACCGGTGGAGCAACAGGATTCCCCACTACAACTGCACCATCAGGAGATTCTTTGGGAAGTGCCTGCCTTGTTCGATCATCAACAAACCCATACCTTCCTGCTAACCTCCCTACCTGTGTATTGGATGTGGCTGCAGATGTCATTTCAGTAGAAGCTATATCTTTAGCAACTAAAAGATCATCGAGCAAAACCCCTGTATCAGAAAAACACCACAGAAAATATTTAGGCATTGTATTAACTATTAAATGATTGATTCAACAATGGCACCTTGGTGCTGACTACTATTCAGTAATTCATATTTTGGCAATCACAACATTTCAATGTATTGGAAAACAATAACACAATTAATAACAAGTATACCGAGGGAAACCAAAAATAATAAGCATGCACACCAAATATGAGTTCAGATGGATTGACATCATGACATTAAATTGAAACCTAGAAATTTGAATCAAAGCCCATAGAACTTGGATATACAATGAAATAGGTAAATTATGCCACTATCACCAAGTCCTGCACGCGAAACGATATTCAACTCTGATCACCTATGTAGAATAGACCTTCAAATAGTCTGCAAAAAACCAGCTGTTGAGAAAATTCAAGTTTTCAAAATGCTATTAATTATCGCATCTAGCTTGGGTAGCTAACAACACCCAAAGTCCTAAATCAAAATCAACAATATCCAGCAGCAACCTTGCAATTTAATTATAGGCACTATGACTTCACAGACTTCAACAAGTAGACATTGTTCTTGTAGACCGCCCTAACCACAACTCTAATGCCAATTTAACATAAGCTAGAGTCTTTGGAAGTAACAATGGTAGTCTACATATAAATGTCTGATATGTTTATTTCTAAAAAGACAAATGAAGTTACTTGTAGATATTAAATTATTTAAAGACCACAAGCTGTTATCTTTTCCTCTGTCTCATGGCCTACAGGCACACAAATGCAATCCACTCCAAAGGTTCCAATAAGCCTACACAGTCAAAACCATGTGCAGCCAAAACTTGAGACTTAATTACACTGTTTGACCAAATTACTTAACAGATACATGATAATTCTATCAAGTTGTTGTTACTCATCTAAATCCCCAAACTACTTGCAATTGGAAGTAAATTAAAATTCAATGTTCAATCCTTCAAACTTCTATTGCTGCAGAGAAGATGTTTCCCATCGACTCTGCGAAAGAAATCTAAGGATGCTACGAAAAGAGAAAAAGTGTAACACCTTCCTTCTCAATATTTCTTTCAAAAATACAAAACCTCTAGAAAAGCATTAGCTATACAGCAAGAAAGCTCATACAGCCAGGCAGCAGAAGCTCCAACGTATATGAGCTTCTAGCTCAACCTGTGAAAAGTGAAGATCCCTCCTCAGTTTGTTATGTGAATCCAATTCTTTAGCCCTACAGCTTCTGACTAAAATCCAATTCTTGGTTTCGGAGACAAACTTGAATTATAGAATTGTGTATATTAAGATTCTTTGAAATTCTCATGTGAAGTCAAGTTCACCATGGTAACCTATAGAAAATAAAGTTATTTCCAATCAATTACAAAAAATTTGTAAACAAGTCTTCCTAGCACGATAAACTAACAGACTATACAGTGTAGGATCAAGTATTACCCCCACGCAAACCACCATAGATGTATATTAGATCACCAACAGCAGCAGCAGCATGCCTGCAACGCCTTGTCAATTCAACTGCAGCATCTCCACCAGCGGCATCAGCACTATATCTGCCTGTCCGTGGAGTAGTGACGACAGATTTTGTATCACACCAGACTCCTGCTGCAGTATCCAGAACTATATGGACGAGAGATATTAAAAAAACAAGTGGTGAGAATTGTGCCAAAGGAGCACATACAGAAATAAATCCTATTAATGCAAATTAAATGACAGTGGAAATTGTAAAAAATATGATTTGTGGATCTCTTATGTATCCCAAACAGAACATAAACAGTGAGTGCTTTCTTCTTGTCATCCGAAGGTGGCAATTTGGAGTAGTTCAACAAAATGCCACTTGCTTAAAATGCTTAATGACAATCTATGAAAGACATTATTGGATCACCAAAGGGACCGGTACAGTGGGACGTCCAGAGGAGAGCATAAAACCCTTTTTGCATAATTATTGGATCACCAGATTTGCTTTATTTCAACAACATAGGGTTAGAAGTAACATCAAATCCTACCTGCCACACTTGATGAGTCCTCCACCATGCGTCCACCACCAAGTGCACCCCCAGATACGTGTAACCGAGCATTTACAAAAACCTAGAAACCAGCAGGATGTAAAATGAAGACATTTAGAAATACTCTGTTCTCCATGTCTATGTTGTGTGTGTGCCTGGTGTGTGAGAGAGAAAAAGGGTCGATGGTAATAATCTTCAGATAGAAAACCCACTGCTGCATGTTGATAACGAGAAGACGGTGAGACACCAGGAGCAATGGCCCATTCCCAGCGACCATCTCTGTGTTTTGCAAGTCCATATGCACTCGCCAGAGGCTGTAGACAGGAGTACAGAAAGCAAGTCATATAAACATCATGGTGAAAGAAGGGACCACTATTTTCCTGGAAAACTTTAATTGGGAGGGGATCAACATAGTGTTCTAAAATGTGTTAGGTGGAGCTAGGTGATCATTTTATTGCCTAAGCAGGGTTTAACTGGATGCTTAGGATGTCTAAGTGGTTCAATTAAATATATAAGATACAACTAAGTGTTTCATATTTTGTAATGACTTGTTTCGTTCTTCCACCAATACAATTACGCAGAAAGGATTTGAAATTTCTTTCAGATGCTGCATAGTTGCTTGATGAGACAAATTGATAAAAGTCAGATTACTGTCTTGCTTAATCTTTTGAAACACTTAATTCGGTGATTAGTTGCTAACTGAAGCAGTCAGAGACTCAATTCCTAGGTGCAAGGGACATAACTAATTGAAGCAATGAGGGGACACTTGACGCCTAGGAAGCCACTTAAGCCGCCGTGAGTGGGGATTTTTAGAAAACTAGGTAAAGAAAGACCAGTGAATACACTACCTTTCCTTTTTATTTTTCATCCTTTTATAATATGTGGGCAGAGGACAACACTCAAATTTAATGAACTCCCAAAATGAAACAAAAACCACTAACTTATCACCTCCTTCACTATATGTCCATGTCTTAAACTTCCAACTGAACCACTTTCAAGAATACAAAACATAGGTGTCTATACATACTAAAATATCTGTTCATCAGAAAAACAAAAAAATGTACATATTACAGCTAGAGCTGTGTAAAGGTTCAGTCTATCAAATAGTCCAAAATAATACACGTATCACTCACATGTGCCTAGCATATACATATATAAAATTGTTGAGACATTTGCAGTAAGAGCAGGCAGTGGAAGATAATATTCATTATCTGGAAGGTAAAATCCTCATAGCACAACCCCAATCCTCATTCTCTCTCTCTCTCTTTCCCTCTCTCTCTCTCTCTCAGCTTTTATCATTTTCTTCATCAAAATCTTCAAAGAAACTCAAATCACTTCTGTGAAATGGATCTCGTACTTGGAACACTTTATAGTCCAAAGCATCATAAGCTAAGGTCATCCTAATTTGCTCAAGTACAAGTTCATGTCTCTTTTCTTTTTACATGTGAGGGTTTTTCTATTTGAGTGCA
Source organism: Cynara cardunculus var. scolymus (assembly GCF_001531365.2). Taxonomy (NCBI): domain Eukaryota; kingdom Viridiplantae; phylum Streptophyta; class Magnoliopsida; order Asterales; family Asteraceae; genus Cynara; species Cynara cardunculus. The sequence continues at coordinate 68,511 of NW_020201073.1, read as the reverse complement.
AAAACTTATACTACAGTAAATGCCTCAATCAAAGAGTTTGCTAGTCATATCTGATCTTGTTCCCCTTGTAAATATAAATTTATGATATCGGATATATGAATCCCTTCAGAGAGTGACAAATTTACCCAAGTGTAAGAAAAAAACAGAAACAAAAGGAAAATACATAAGAATATCATAATTGACAAACCACACGAAATCATAATAATGCTTGAACTAGCATACTAATCCGTCTAAAGCACATGTAATTCATTTTCTGTTTGTTATCCAAGTGGTTTTTGGATTGCGATAGGGTATTTAAATAGTAATTGCTTGCTTAACAACTAAAATAACTATCTTACATAGAACCTATAGTCAAGGTGCACATGCATGCATTGAAACTACTGAAAAGGTGGATGAACTGAACTGCAGCAGTCGGTAATCAAAAAGCCAAACACCTTGAAGAATAAGAGCATTAGCAATCGATACACTTTCCTTCGAAATCTATTTATGTAGTTAACCAATATTTATGTCAGAAACGCTCAACAACAAGAACTCAAGCAGAATAGAAGCGTTTAAGAAACCGGAGGCTTGACATGCTACCAAACCAACTTACATACAAGGTAAACCAACAGAGAAGGATAAGCAATTCAAATAACAGTTAACAGTACCATGAGAAGATCAAGGCAAGCTTCAGAATGGGAAATTACTGGTGCTTCATGAGAAGCAAAAGCACGACAAAATCCAGTGTAAGATGAAACCTGTGTCTCAAAATTGAATAGTGTGCAATCAAACATGTTACTCACCACACTATTTACATCCCGCCCTCCACAAAGCAAAAGAAGACCATCCGAGCGTGCACTTGCGGTGGCATACCTACATCAGAGGTGTAACAATCAAATGAGATCAGAATGAAAATCTTCTGCTGTAAACTAAATAAAAGTTGGCCATCCACCAACATCCTCATCCATTCACAATAGACAAATGTTGAGTAAGAAAAACAAAGAGAAACTAGAAAAAAGAAAACATATAAGAACGATCCGATGGCATAGGGGCATTCTTGTTTCAGCAATCTGAATAGTAAATTCACCAGGAAACTGTGCATCTATACTTTGACTCCTACTAGACATCCATGTACTCTATAGGAATTAAATTACATTACTTGCCTGTGGAAACATATTCCCCCTTTATAGCGGGTACGTATAGTGACAAATTCATCAAGCAAGTCACAGAACTCACAGGCTAAACTTTCCATATAATTTTATTCAATTAAGGTAAGACATGTAACGTAAATAATCTACAAGCATAAACTACCAAGAGACATTACCATACGTTTCCCTGTCTTTAAGGCTAAAGGATAAGGGAGGATGGCCCATACAGCAAAATGGATAAAGAAATAACATTTGCGGTGCGTGTAATAACAGGTGTCGGTAAATGGAATTATAGGAGTGACATTTGGCATCACGAAAGTAAATGGAGCAACAACCTTTGAAAGGGAGAGTATGCTAGGAACTACAAATTGTACTCAACTTATAAATCAAGGATTGAAGGCCAAAATCATTCAAGCATGACCAACTAAAGAGACACAAGCATAATTACTATTTCTCTTTACTTGTTGATAAGAATAATGTGTAGTCCGAATGAAGTGGCACAGGCAACCATAAATGAACAATGGAAAAGGAAACAAATGAATGCTACAGAGAAACGGGTATGCCATTCATTCATACATGCATGGTAGTGGACCCTCTCCCTCAGGTTCCAACTTCCGCCATTCATACGGCTTCGCAGCTGTATCCAAGGCCCATACATCAGCAAGAGGCCGCTTTCCTGGTCATCAAACAGGAGTATCTATTCATGTCTAAACATTGTTTAAAACGAATATGTATTGTAAGTGGAAGAGTACATTGGAAGAGGCTGACCATCATTTCCACCAATTGCCATAAGATATCTTTGCCCTACTAGAGCCATGACATGACCGTATCGTGGGCCTGGACCTGGACCTTGGACCACCACTCTACAAGAAACTAGCATTCTTTTACTGAGTTTGCACAGCTATAACTTCTAAGATATATGGATACGTACAAGTCAACAATAACATCCTTCAAAATTCAAACCTATGCCATCTGGGTCGTTGCTGGGTTAGGTCAAGAACATGAAGATCCTCCGCAGATAAACCTGCCGGACCAATTCCACCCTGCATTTGATTGAACAATCGCATTGATTTGAGTTGTAAATAATTTAACAGAGGGAGTGGCTAAAGAGAGTAACCGCAAACATGCAAGCTTTTGAAATACCAAATTGAATTATCAAACCTGAACAACCACCATTGTACCAACAGCTGTTGCCACGTGGGCTGCCCTTGGTGTAGGTGGTTCTCCTAAGGGAGTTATTCTGCAACATGTTTCAGAAAAATCATTGTGATATTTAGAGGATAGGCACTTTGACTTGGGAGGAAACATTATATAAGTTTGGGAAGGATTTTGAAATATCTGTTAAGAACTGATCACCTGGACCATTTATTTGTCAATACATCATAGCAGTGCACATCAGCAGTAGCACCTGACAGACCTGTGATATCAAGAAAAGTCAAAATTGGCTTTCAGGTTTATTTTATTAGACAGTAAGTAAGTTATTTTCTAGGAAAGCAAATATATCACTAGTAACAAAATCATATAACGTGAAGCATTAGCAATTTACTCAGAATATGTAGAAAGAAAAGAATAAGGACTGCAGGGTCTTAATTTGTCCTAAAAACAAATGTATTCCTGCTAGTTAACTTTTGGGTTACTAGCAATCAGCATGTGCTTTCTTTGCACTAGAATCAGAAAAATATTTTCTTTTTATGGCACTTGATTGCTATATATACATAGTAGCAGACTAATCCAGTTCATTCTACTTATGTGTCTGGTAGAAAAATGTATAGAGGAACTTCAATCAATTGACACTGATGTACAATGTACTACCTACAACATAACCAATGTGAAAATAAAAAATATACACAAAATTGGAAGTTTTCGTCAAAGAGATTGAGCCATTAACATACGTATCCCAGCGCCTCCAGCAGAGGTCGGAGTACCAGCGTTAGCAGAGTTGCCTTCAAGAGCTGTTGCACCACCAAATAGTATAAGCCTCGGTCCGATGTAATTTGGTGTCCCTTCCTCCCCAACCGCTGCAACAGCTGTCAAGGTGTGTCCACACCTAGGACCAGGGCCATCTTCCTTCTTCTCTAATATAGTCTTCACCACAGAGTAAGTGGGCGCATGCCTCGGACCACCAGTCGTCTGCTGAACCTCCTCTAGCTGCTCAACTTGCGACGAAGCTCCTCCAGAATCCTTCTCCACCACGACCGGAGACTCCTCTGGCTGCTCCTCGGACGCAGGGTCATTACCACTGGCAGTATTACTAATATCGTGATCAGACTCCATTGATGAATCAACATCCATCTTTCACCAATTAAAAGCCTTTATTATCTAGATCTGAGCTCGGGTTTTCACCAATTTGCATTACTGATCAACATCATAGCTTCAATTTCACCCTAAACCCTTTTCGGATTTACTTCACGGATGAATACCTTAGATCCTCTCAGACTTAACGTGATTGTGCCACCCAAAATAATCGAAGGACGTGAGAAGAAAATCCAAAAATGGAAGTTTTTTGTTGACTGCTTCCCCTCTCTTTCTCTAAGTCCGGTAGCGGGCAGTATCAACGGGGCCGAACGAAAGGAGAATCTCTCTCTCTAAAACCCCATTAACACCCTATCTCTCCGAGGGCCGTTTCTCCTGCTCTCTCTATGTAAAAAACCATTGCGAACATTGCTTTAGGGAGCTTTCGGACCTCCTCTCTGTAGAAATGTAAATAGAAAACGAATAAATTACAAAATCACATTGTTACGGAATTCGAACTCTGAATTCTACCAAATTTCATTCTCTCGATTTAATTATTTTCCTTGAAAGACATCTTTAAAATTATAAATTTCATAAATAAATAAATTTAACATTTTTTAATAACTATACGGTATTTTAGTGGAATAGAATTCTCTATTTTTATAATACCATATATATCTTTAACCCAATATACCATAATCTCATAAAATTTTAATATGACCATCGTCGACCACCTTCTACTATCGTCGATTTGAATCAGCCGACCACCACCATGTGAACCACCGTCGACTACCGCCAACCACCATCGATCTGAACCACCACCGACCACTACCGATCTAACCCACCACTGATCTGATCCACCGTCGATCTGAACCACCGATTACCGCCATCTGAACCACCATGGATCACCACCGATCTGAACCATTATCGACCATAACCATCTGAACTACCACGGACCACCATCGATCTAAACTACCGCCAACTACTATCGATCTGAATCACAACCGGCCACCGTCGATCTGAATCACCCCGATCTGAACCACCGTCGATCTGAACCACATCTGACCACTGCCACCTGAAGCACCATGGACCACCACCGATCTGAACTACTGTCAACCACCAGCGACTACCACCGATGTGAATCACCGCCAAACACCATCGACCACCACCAATTTGAACAACCACCACCACCACCGTCCATCTGAATCACTGCTGACCACCTCCATCTGAGCCACCGCGGACCACCATCGATCCGAACCACTGTCGACTACCGCCATCTGAATCAATGCGGACCGCCACCAATATGAACCACCGCTAACCACCATTGATTTAGTAACGTCGTTTTGTTTACAGTTATATTTCGATTAAGTGTTTTATATTGTTTTACATATTAAATAATTATTTTATAAAAGTATTTTTAGTTTTAAAAAAAATTAAAATTTTCAAAATAAAAGGCAATTTGGTCATTTACCAATATTTCATTTCAATTTCAAAGCTATATTATGTGCACCAAACAAACAGATTTCAATTTCTTAACAGATTACATTCCAATGTATGTCAACCAAACAAGTGGTCAAATCTAACAACATTTCATTCCAATTCATTCAAAGTCAAATTTCTTTAATATATTTCATTCAATCTAAAAACATTTTTTGAACCAAATGTCACCTTAATTGTTGGTTAATCTTCAGTTTTATCAACAAGGAGTGTTTGGTATGCAAACACATAAACTAGATGAGACGGAAAAGGAAAATAATCCCATTATCCATGGGACAAAAATCAGATAAGACAAAAACAAGTTTTCATGGAAAAAAACTTAAGATTTTTTGTACCATCAAAATAGGTGCAACAACATGGGACTAAATCAGAAGATTACTAAAATACCTTCTTTATAACATCAGGTATCTAAACCTAAATTAAAATCATCGCCTCTAATCTCCATCTCACGATTTCTTCTAGACCTCTTCCACACTTTTTCCTCAACTTGATCTCTCCAGGTACTATTTCTCGTCTTCTTCAATTTGGATTTCTCATCTTCTCCAATTTCGATTTCCATATTCTTAATTTCCATGGTGTTATAGTTTCTATGAGAGAAAATTTCGATTTTCATGATGTCCGACTTCTATTTCCATGGTGTTCTAGTTTTTTTATGACATCAAATTCCATTATGTTCTAGTTTTTTTGTGTTAATGTGGACTTTTCATGCCTCTCATACCATCTGAGTCTTTTCATAGTCATATTCTTAGTGGTGTCTCTAAAGGTGAAAGCAGTTCAAGATGTGTTTATGGATTTCTTTTCAATTGGAACTACCCCATTCTTATCTCAATTATCCAATATGTGTATTCGTCTCAACATTTGCATACCACGTAGAGAAATACGACCGAATAGGGACCGGGGAAGAAGCAAACGTAGTAGATGATGATAAAGCCCAAGAACAAGAAGCAGATATTGAGACTGAATCGGAATTGTTGTGTTAAAATGTTCTTAAATCATGTATACAAATTTAAAAGACAGTATAAAAATAATTTTATAAATATTATAGATAAAATTATATGAATATATTTTGGTTGATTTTTGTCGTTTATTATTATTATATGATATAAAATAAGATTACACAATATTAAGGGTAATTTGGTCATCTTAACAGTTTTATCTTGTTCTGTCCAGCTTACCAGACGCAAAATAGACAATTAATCTAGTCTTGTTCTAGAAGTATTGGTAGGATAGACAATTAGTCTCGTCTTGTCTAGTCCATCCAGTCTGTGTACTAAACGCTACTTAAGAGTCCTAGATACAAATGGAAGATATAGTTTCACACACGCATAATTAGTAAACTTTATAGTTAAGTAAATGACAACTTTATCTTGATTAATTTATCTCTCTTTCCAATTTGTAAGGATGGATTAGAGAGTTTAATAATTTAGTTGTCTATTTTTGAAACTCGACACTTATTTTAGATAAAAACACTTATTTTAGATAAAAATAAACATAAATATTAATATTTATTTTGAGACGCAAAACGTAATTGTTTTCATATTGGTCTAAAATACCTATTCTTGACATTTTAGTCCACAACTTCATTAAATTAAACACATAAATTCGTTAACATTAGTCATGCGTATCATGTGTGTTAAAATGTTGTTGTTTATATTATCTTGTCACTTTTTCTTCAACTTATTTTCTAAAAATAAAACTTTCTGAAGTAGTGGTTACTGAAAACGATGATGGAAACTCAAACGGCTCATTCATTGAAGCAACAAGAATAGACCATCATAAGATTTTTGAAGTTTTTATAAAATGGTGGAGAACATTGATATCGGTTGACACATTGCAACTAATTATAGAAATATAATAGAAAATATAACAACCATTAATCATGTTGGCGAAGATGGGGTCCACCACCTGCTAAATGGAGGCCATGGAATGCTAATTAGTACCTTTTATTCGATGAAATATAATTGCCATTATGACAGTGAACACGGGTTCTGTTGGAGGGCTTGAACAATCCAACTCAATATTTACGAGTTGGAAAAATCTCAAACCAATCTAATACAAACCGCATGGGTTAGCCGGCTTGAAATTTTGATACATAAAAAATTCCCTTATGCTTGTTACCGTGGATATGGTACTTTCTCTACTCATAATTCATTTATTCATCATCAATTTATCGGTATAGTTTATTCATATTCCTTAAGTATATCACATTCACTGCTTTTCAATTTTCATAATTTGCAGATATACGAAAAGAAATGCAGGAGTTATATAGCGACAAAGGAGATATTTAAAATATATGTGTATGAAAAGGGTGATTAACTAACGATCTAATGTACATACTAATAAGGGATTTAACAATCATATTAAATCCTAGGAAAAGAAGGGTATCGGGTTTATCAAGCTGAGTTGGGGTGGGTTTGAATGACCGTAACCCAGTTCCAACCAAATAACTATAATTTGAAGATTTTGCAACTCAATTATGTATCAGATGGCTCGGGGTTTATGTGCTCCCCTAGCCTTACCTAGATCATTGATCTGACGATCGATTGTCAACAATATCCATTAAGACTGTTAGTTCTCTAATTAAATCTCCATGGAAATAATGATCGAGAACTACATTGCGTTCATGGTTTGTAGATTAAAAAAGTCTTTAGTCTTTTAGAGTTTGAAGTATTTGATCCTAATATTTTGAATAAACAAAATCTCCTTTTAGGAGTTTCTCAATATGATAAGTACTAGTGAAAACCGCGCGTTGGGTGGTAGCATAAGTAATCTGAGTAGTAATATGTAGTTTATCCATATAAATACATCTTAGTTGGTAAATATAACTAGAGTAAAAAACATTTTTGGTCATTGTGGTTGCCACTCATCATCAAAATTGGTCCATTTTTTAAATGAATCACAATTTTGGTCACTATGGTTGCCATTTTGTTTCATTTTAATCATTCTGACTAGCTTTAGTTGAAAGGTTAATTAACCTTTCTTAATCTTTTTTCTTTCTTGTTTTAGTAGATTACTCAGTAAATTACAATTTTTGTCCTTGTGGTTTATCTTTTTATCTTTTCTACCTTCTCATTTTCCATTTTCTACCATTGTCATATTATGATAATTTTAACTAAAAATATATTAAAAATTCATATTTTATTTTGTAAATTACAATTTTAGAAAAAGTTTATCGATATCTTTAAAATGAATCAAGTATTGAATGCTTTTTAATTCTTATGCAATTTATCCGGTATATATATGTAAATCCGTTCAATTTAATCTAAAAGAGCATTTTTATTTTGAGCTAGGTTTGAAAAATGTATTGTTTTTTTCTTAGTTTTTGTAAGATAAAAATGAAAATTTATCTATGTTTATCGATAAAAATTGTATTATTTTTTGTATATTTTATTTAATTAAATATTTTTAAATATGTATTAGATAAAAGACTTTATAATATAACATTTAATTAGAATATATAGTTTAATAAATAATCTACTTAATTTCAAACATAGTTTAATAATTAAATTATATCTGAAATAAAAAACTGTATTTTCTCAAAAGTAAAGAAATACAGATAAACATTTTGTTTAGTACAAAACAATGAAAATGTGTAGTTGGTAATTGGTTATTTATTTTCATTCGATAATTTTAAGATGATGTTTATAAAAAAAATAAGTATATTATAATTTTTTTATTTGATACATATTTAAAAGACATTTAATTAAATGAAATATTTGAAAATTGTTGGTCTAGTTAGGGTCTACAAGATTTTTAGAAACAGTTTGTAGAAGGGGGGGGGGGGGATGAATACAAACATACAAAACTTTCCAAATTTAAAATATATATTGATGAAGAAGAATCAATACATAATTTACAAGATTGTTTGTGGAATAAGATAATGTAAAGATAACATATCTAAACAATCTAAGTTACATACAAATGTTCTTAGCAAAGAAAAAAGATTTGATGTTTAAGACTAAGAAGAAAATGAGTTCTTTTTGGGTAAGAACTATTTAGAATACTTGAAAAAGGATTCTAACTTGCTTTGAAGATAAGCAAATGTGTTCTTAGATGTGTGTGTGTTCTTTCACATATGCACGTAAGGATTAGATTTAGAGTATCTCTACATGGAGATAGCACACATCTATTTATACCAATTGCATTAAATGCACATTTAATGCAATACAGTAGGGTTTGAACACGCGTCAAACCTTTAGAGAAAGACTTGTCCTTTGCTACAGTGAATAGTACAAAAGACTATTCATGAGCATACATCCTTTCATGGAGTTGGTGGGTAGTAGAGTCAACTACTCGGCCCCGTACCGTACTATACTCTAGAAAGGGTATGGGTTTGTCCTTTGTGTGTGGAAGGACAAGACAAAAACAATCTTGCACAACAATCTTTATTTGATCGTTGAATGCTGGAATAACGCTGAAGGTCTTTTCAGCATTTGCTGAGGCTTGGGCAGTCTTCACACATATGTTGACCAGGTTGTAATCACTGAATGATGCTTCAGATCACGAATGCGCTAGTCTCTAATCTTCAGTTTCAGTCTTCGACTTTCGTTGAAGGTTCTTTGGTGTGAGTTTTGTCTTCTTGAAGTATTGCTTTCGCTGATGGTTTACAATACATGTCTCAGCGATCACTAAACAAACTCAGTGATGATCGCTGGAACTGAAAGACAGAAACAATAATACTTCGTATAAGGTAAAAGCGATTATCATCAAATCAATGTGAGAGAGGATCAACAATCTCCCCCTATTTGATGATAACAAAGCAACATAAAGAAAGTTCGCTTATCAAATAACAGTAAGGAAAAGTTACATATAAAGTACATGTCTCTTTTAATTGTTTTGGGATCTTTTTCAGTGAGTCAGTTTTTACTTAGAAAATTTTCTTAAGTTATAAATTTAAGAAAAAAATATAAGAAGGGAAACTGAAACTGAAAGCAAGTTTACTGACTTATAGATCGTCAATGAATGTAAGAGAAACATTGGAACTCATAGACTTGTGTCCCTATTACTATTTTAAGGGATCTTTTTCAGTGATGCACAAGAAACACTTATATTACTTTCAAAAAGAAATATTACAAGTTGTTCAGTACATGTCTTAGACTTACAAAATATAAGTTGAACACTAAAAGTAGACATATAATACAAAAAGTTATACAGTGAATGGACAAATTACAAAGAAAAGTAACTAATCTAAGTTGTTTAGATTAATGTAGTCAGGTACATTTTCTCCAAGCTTCTTTCGACGTAGAAACTCCTTTATGATCTTACGGTTCATCATTTCACCTTTGAAGTCATCATCTAGCCAGAACCTGAGGTATCCGAGATGTTCCATTGGACATAGATGCAACTCATACATTCTTTGAAAAATGATTTCGCCATCATAGTTAAGGCATATTAATCCTAACTCAGGCTTCACATGCACAATGTTGGGTATGTAAGGACCCTTCGCTGGCAGTGAGAGATTCAACATTGATATGTCAAGCTTCTTCGAATCCTTCAGGACTTCATCTAAGGAGAACTTTGTTTTATGTTCGTTCCTCAGGGATGGTCCGTCATTAGGACTTGAAGGTCTTTTTCTTCTTTCACCTTTCTTCAGAGTTGGCTTTTCAGGGACTGCGGCATACCTGGACATCTTATTGATCAGCTCGTTGATGATGTCATTGATAATCGGCTTATGTCAAGATTTTAAGCGCTGAATGGCTTGGCGGATCTCCAGCCATTCACTGTAGCCGTACCTGCCTAGGTAGGAAGGATACTCGATGACCGCCTCAAGGTTATCCCTAGTGATGAACATTGAGATCAGCAACCCATCGTCTTTTATCCGTTTGCTGATGCTGACGTTTGAAATAAAATGAGGGTTGATTCTCTTATTAAGGCATTCTTCGCTCCATCATCTGTCACGATCGGCCAGCTTCAGGTTCTTTTCGCGTTCATCTTTTGCAATAGAGAGAGGCTTAGCTTGGGCCTGGACAACGTTCACCATCTTTTTTGATTTTTTCTTTAGAAGAACTTTGGCGGCTAGAGACTTGGCCAACTTTAAGCTGTCCTCAGTCTGTTTTCTTTGAACTTCAAGTTCTTCATCAGCCTTCAGAGCCTCGAGTCTTTCAGCTTCGGTCAAGAAGTCGAACTTACCACAACTAGAGGTACGAAGAGGAATATTTAATCTAGTTTGGTCGAGTGACTCCCTGAGCTGAGTCATCTGCTGGTCGGTGGGAGCTGGGGGTTGGGTTCTCAGGGACCCATTTCTTCAGCCGATCATAGGTAGTTGAGGGGATGGAGAGTTGGTACATAGATTTTATGGTGATTTGGCTAGAGGACTCGTCATATAAGGGTTCAAGGGGTTTGAAAAGTACCTTGAGATTCCCTTCTTCAGCAACACCTTTGCCTTTCGACGTGGTGCTCTGGTGCTTTTCTTGAGCAACCTCATTCTCCCTTTGCTCCCCCTGGGATGCGGAATCCTGAGGGCGACACCTTTCATGGCAGCAACATGTCGTTGGTACTAAATTGTGAAGTCGCCATCATCGTCATCTTCATCATCATCATCATCCAGGTCACTGCCAGAGTCAGAAAGGTCGGGAGACTCACCATCTTCATCGTCATCTTCTTCATCGTCTTCTTCCACATCACCAGCATCAGCTGCATAGGTGATGGGAAGGTCATCGCCGTGAGCTTCAACGTCAGCTCGAACGACATCAACATCCTCAGCTATAGGAGCTTCATAGGAAGTTGGAATTTCATTAACAATCTCAGCTTCAACTTCAGCTCTAGGCTTCAGCTTCAGCGTCATCAGTTGCTGGAGCAGCAGGTTGAGGGGTAGCAGCAACATCGGAGGGTCTAGCGTCAGATCTTATCTCTCCCTCTCTGGAAATAGCTCTTGAACAATAGCAGAGAGTTGGTCGACATTCTGGATTTGGAGCACCATCATTTCCTCTGGTCGTGTTAGAGCGCTGGCTAGGCTAACTGTTTCTTCACGCACTTCGTTCAGCTAGGCGCGGTCATCACCGGTGAATGAAGGTTCAGGTGTTGGCACAGGTTGATGGAGAGTAGCCAAGATATGCTGCATCAACTCCATATGCTGGACAAGTTGGGAGTTTGCTTCATCGGCCTTGCTTGTTAAAGAAGCGATGGCCTCAGCATTGGCTTGAACTGCAACTTGTAGTGTTGAGAGTTGGCCCCTGACCTCTTGAACTTCAGCCTTGACGGCCGAGAGTTCAGCAACTACTTCGTCCCTTCGAGACATGTCTTTATGGACCTCGTCCATCTTGATGAAGACCGTCTCGACATCAGGGAAGAGCAACTTCACGTCCTCAGCCATGTCATATGCTTCTTCCATGGCTGGTTTCTTAGAAGGACCTGAAAAATATTAAGAGTGAGCATTAAAAAGCTCAAGGTTAGAAGAATTGAACGGGTAGGAAGATGGAGTACCTGATGGGTCTTCAGCGTTATATGAGGGATTAACGTTGGTGCGCTCCATGGTGCATTTGAGAGGATAAGCACCAATTTGCTGAGGAGCCTTGAGAGGAGCTAGGGGTGTTCAAAAAAACCGTTGGACCTCTTAAACCGGCCGAACCAAGTCAAACCGGACCGTTTTTGGCGTTTTGAGCAGTCTGGCGGTTTGGTTTGGTTTGGAAAATAGTAAAACCGGGCGGTCCGGTCCGGTCTGCGGTTTGGAACCCTTTTTGGGCGGTTTGGACCAAACCGACCGCCAAATATATGTGTGTGTGTATATATATATATATACATACATTATTTAATTATTTATTTTAATATTAGCAAGCCTAATTTTTTTAACTTATGGAATATGGTTCAAATATATATCTAAGTCCAACATAAAGTTTAACATCTAACATAATCAAAATGGATATTTAATCTAAAATTGTAAATTATATATGTTTTTTTTAAGTTTAAAATTTAAAGTCCATTAAAGGCCCAAACCACCTAAATCAGTCAGACCAGACCGCCTTTTCGTGGTCTGGTTTGACCGGTCTGGAGACTTGATGTCAAACCGCTCGGTTTGAAAATTTTATAAACCGCCATTACGGTTTGGTTTATGGTCTGAGAGGTTAAACTGCCCAAACCGGACCGCGAACACCCCCAAGAGGAGCAACCTCAGGTCCAGTGGTGGGTATCTCGTCATCAAGGAGGACAGTAGCTGATGACTCATAGACACGTGTAGAGACCAAGGAAGGAGGATAAGAGAAGATGACTGAGACTAAAGAAAGTGGGTATTTAGCTGTAATGACGCTGATATTCTCACCTTCAGTAATTTTGGTCACTGAGGCGGTTGGGTGAGGAGCCACTGGTATGACAATGATTTTAGATATCACTAAAGAGCTAGGAAGGCTGACTGAAATTGCCTTGGTGGTAAGGCTTGTTTCAATAGCTGAGACATTTTGAGAGGTCACAGCCAGAGACATGGTTGTCCACTTTTTGGCCTTCTTGGTCCTCGAAGGAGAATCAAGAGTTGGTTGAGATGGGCATTTGGAAGAGAGGGTTGTGGTGGTTGGGCTGGACTTAGGGGGTTTTCCTTTATTCTGACCACCTTGGAGGGAGAAGAAGAAGGATGAATTGAAGAGTACTACACCACAGAAGAGAGTGCAACATCTCCATCCCTTAGCTTGTGATTCGAATCCTAGGTCCATTCTTGCACACAGGAAGGTAACCTTCCTTGGAGTATTTTTCGCCAAAGATCTTGGTGAAAACCATCGATAGAAAGCGAGTGTAGGGAACCACTTTCTCCCTCTGGCGCTTGTTCAGCTTGAGTGCCAGGTCGTCGAAGATCACTATAGCGAAGTTGATCGGTTGGCGGCGGATGACAGAGACGCCGATTGTGAGAGCAATCCTGGATGCTTGATCCTGACTGCCAGTCTTTCCACCCATACTCTGGATGAAGTGAGAAAATAGAAACTGCCACACCGCAGACATGTGGTTCTTCTCTATATTCGACAGCAATTTGAAAGGCTCGCTGGAGTCTTTCTTCATTGGCCATTGGTAGCTAATATCATCAAGGCATTTGATTATGTTTTTAGTCGAAGGGTCGTTGGCAAATGGACCCTTGGAGAAACGAAGAGCGTGCCTGAGAGTGGTCACGCCAAAACTCACGGTCATTCGGTTGAAGGTGAAGGAGATTTTCTCCACCTGTTGACCGTTTTTGTCCGCTTCTTGCACCACTTCAGCGGTCATCCATAATTGTTGAAGGGCCTCCCTAACCATGACAGGTTCATGGTTGAGAGCGTAGGCGATGTGGGACATCCTGAGGAAAGAAGCAACGTCCTCGTAAATGGTCTTGTTGGTAGGAATGTCCAACAAGGCAATATGGTTGTTTGCCTTGAATGAAACGTCTTCAACGAAAAAGTTCACGTTCTTCGTAGCCATTGTCTGTTGCAGTTTAAGAGATAAGAAATAACAGTTTATAATAGTAGTTTAAGATTTGAATGTGATCTTTTTAAGTTTAGAACAATAAAACTTCTTTTGAAAAATCCACAAAGAAGATATTAGGGTTTTTCAAGAAGAATAGTGTTTTTGAAACTTTAGATTATAACTAAGAATAAAAATGTGTTATTAATCTTTCTGTTTGTTTTTTAAGAGAACAAGGTTCTTAAAGATCAAACAACAGTTTCATAAGAAGAAGAACAGTTCAAAGTTTAAAGAATAAGTATCGACCTTAGAGTTTTTGGAGAAAAAGGTCGAAGGATTCGAGCGTTCTTTGAGAGTTCTTGCCTGCAATTTCTTTTTGGCAGAGGTTCGTCAAAAGATTTTTGTAAGCGTAAAGAAAATATGAGGGAAGAGATCTCATAGTTATAGGTAGGAGGAGAGAGGAAAATACAACTGTTGAGGAAATGCCATGATGAAAAATATGGCACGTTCTCATCCATAATTGGATGGAAATTGTAGGAGGTCACGTGTGTCAGACCTTTTTGTGCGTCTCAAAGCGATTCGTATTGGTAAAAGAGAATGTCGTCATTAAGACGGTTCATCAACTATTTCTTTTAAAACGAAAAGGTTTTAAGAAATTTAAAGAGTCACATTCAGTGACAAGAGAATAATTGAAGAAAAACCTTTTAAAACATTTTGATCACTAAAGAAGAAAAGCTTCAGTGTTGGTTTTGTTTTAAGAAAGAAAAATATCTTAGAAGAATATATTTTCATAAAAAGTGTCAGTGATAAGAGAATCACTGAAACTAACTTTTAAAAAACATTTGAATCACTGAAGGTAGAAAGGTTCAGTGATCATTTTGATTTTAAGAAAAGATAACTATAAAAGATATATACTTAAAAATGTTCAGTGATAGAAAGAATTGCTGAGACAAACTTTTAAAACGTTTTGATCACTAAAGAAGGAAAACTTCAGTGATAGTTTTAAGTTTTAAGGAAGAAGAACAAGTATACTTACCTTAGAAAGAATAGATACATTTACTCAAGAGTTCAATGATAAAGATAGAGAGAGCACTAAATCATTTAACTTATTGATTGATGCGTATAGCTAAAGAAAATTATTCTTCAACGTTTAGCATTCCCAATTCACTGATTAAGATGTTAAATCTTGTCTCATCAAGAGGATTGGTGAAAAGGTCAGCGAGCTGGTAATCAGTGGGAACAAAGTGAAGTTTAATATCACCATTCATAACATGATCTATGATAAAATGATATATGATCTTTATATGTTTGGTCTTGGAGTGAAATACAAGGTTGTTTGCAATTGCAATAACACTAGTGCTATTACAATAGATAGGGATCTTTTAGAACTGAAGATCATAGTCGTTCAGCTGGTTTTTCATCCAAAGGACTTGGGCATAACAACTTCCAGCGGCTATGTATTCAGCTTCAGCGGTTGATGTGGACACTGAGTTTTGCTTCTTACTTGTTCAACTCACCAACTTTCCACCTAGAAGCTGACAGCCTATAGTGGTACTTTCCTATCGATCTTGCAACCTACAAAATCACTATTCGAATAATCTATTTGGTCAAAACTTGAACCCTTAGGGTACCAGAGACCCAAGTTAGGAGTTTCCTTATCTGATTGCTTGATTTGGAGACCTAAAAAGAAGGTTAGTTCTCCCATCATACTCATCTGGTATTCTTTCTTCATGCGATCAGCGAATCAAAAACATAAAGAGGGATTAGTGGAACCAAAAATAATATCATCGACATATATTTGGACTAGAATGATATGACCATTAACTATCATAAAAAATAAGGTCTCATCAATCTTTCCATGAATGAATTTCTCAGAGATGAGAAATGAGGAGAGGGTATCTGATAACTCTTATTTTTAAGAGTTATTTCTTATTTATTTCCTTCCTTTTTGCTATTAATAAATACCCAATTTTCTTGTTTTTATCCTTTTATTTCAAAAAGTTTTAAAAAGATGATGAAACACAAAGGAAGAAGTATTATTCCAAAAACCTGTATTTTTCTGACAGCACTACCCACTGTGACACCACTGTGGGATGTCTGCAAGCCTTGTTGCTGCTTCTTGGAAAACGTGCAGCTTGAAGATTCATCAAGATATTTTCTCCAGCTGTATATGAGTTGTCTTCCTTCTTCTATTTTATTTTTATTTGTATTTTTTTAGCTTTGTACTAATTACCCTTAAGGTAATGATTGGGTGTACCTTACTCCCTTCCTCTCCCCTGTATAAAGAGGCTTGGGGAGTCATTTTGAACACACCAAGAAAACCCAACACCACCAAGACACCAACACACCATGTAAGACACAAAACTCCTTTTGTGTCTCATTCTCTCTTTTTCTTAATTATTATTATTATGCTTTTAATTAATGTCTTTAAATTATGTCTTTAATTTATGTCTTTAATTTCTAGTATTTTTTATTTCCTTGTACTTGTAATTTAGTTTTACATTAATGCAATTTATATTTCAATATTATTTTATGTCTTTATTTATTTTTATTATGTCTAGCTAAATTACTTGTATGAGTGTGGGTGTGAGTTTAACTTAGAATGATTATTTAATATATGAGTGTTTTTATCTTTTATCACTTTGTAATTTGGTCACTTAAGACGGTACTTAAAATGCGAATATGCTGATCACTTTGAAGTGTTAATATTAGATCTTAGACCCAAAGATGGGCGGATCCGAAATACGGCTTAAGTGATGCACAAAGAACTCGAGAGAGTCTTTGAATAATTATGTGGAGACGCGAATTTTGTATGGATCTAGGTAGGGGTTAATCAATAGGTATTTTTATCACAAAGAGATTTGGGTAAGAATCGCATTCCTTTTACTTTTTGGCTAGATCGGCAAGTCTCGAAGTGGTAAACGTAAGAATCTTATGGAATTTTATGAGACCCGGTTATAAAAGTTCACTTTCGAGAGATTGGAACTTTTATACAGAACTCGTAAAAGTCTAACCATCTTATTGATAATTTTATCTTAAGCAACACTTGCACCCATGCCCATTCTTTAATATTAGAAGTTTATTTCGTTATTTAGTTAGTCGGTCCTATTTCGGTCTTTTTATAAACAAAAATCCAACTTTATTTTACATTTCGAAACTCGTGTAAGAAGTTCATGAAAAATCTCTGAATCTCAGTAGTACCTTCTCTGTGGGAATGATTTCGGTACTTTGTACCACTTTATTATTTGCAAACAATCATAGTGTCGACATGTACTTGCACCGCCACTGTGGGGACTTTCTGCCCACTAGGTGAACACGAACGATCCCAGCCTGTCAAGTTTTTGGCGCCGCTGCCGGGGAAGGTAACGCGATTCTTATCCTGAGATATTGATTTTTCATTTGAGTCTTGTTCTTTTGTTTCACTCGTACTTTCCGTGTTATATGCCAAGGCTACAATACGGTGAAATTTTACCTCTTGATCTTGAATTAAAAAGAACCATTAAAAGACGTAGAAGAGATAGAAATAATCGTAACCATACCATGGGGGATAATCCACCTCCGCGGGAGGCCACAGTTAATATTGCCGATGATAAAAATAAAGGCATACGGGACTACGCAACTCCCGAATTCGGTTAGTTGGTCGCGGGAATAGGTAGGCCCGAAATGACATCGACAACTTTTGAACCAAAACCGGTAATGTTTCAAATGATTTCCGCAATGGGTCAGTTTGGGGGATTATCGTCGGAAGATCCGCACTCTCATTTAAAATCTTTTATCGAAATGACGGATCATTTTAAAATTCCCGAAGTCACACAAGAAGCCTTACGCTTGACGCTTTTCCTTTACACATTGAAGGATAAAGCTAGAGCATGGCTAAATTCTCAACCACCAAACTCGATCCTTACTTGGAATGATTTGGCGAAAAAATTTCTAAAGAAATACTTTCCTCCAACGAGGAATGTAAAAATTAGAAATGAAATTATGACGTTTCGACAAGAAGAAGATGAAGCGGTTTCGGATGGATGGAAGAGATTTAAGGATCTTCTACGGAAATGTCCTCATCACGGAATCCCTTAATGCATTCAATTGGAGACATTTTATAATGGCCTCTCCAGTTCCGCTAAAATTATTCTTGATGCAACGGCCGGTGGAGCGTTCACAGCTAAGACTTATAACGAAGGACATGACATTCTGGAACGAATTTCTAATAATAATACCGAATGGTCATATCCTCGTGCTGTTGTTTCTAAATCTGCTTCAGGCACCCATGAAATTGATGCCATCTCTGCTTTAAATGCTCAAATTGTAGCTTTAACTAATTTGGTTAAAAACAATTTACGTTTGAATGGAGAGAATAATCAAATTCAATCCATAATGTCTAACCCACCTATGACTGAATCTTGTGTCTTTTGCGGTGAGGGCCATTTTTATGAATATTACCCTGGAAATCTCGTCTCGATGAATTATGTTGGGAGTCATGCTAGAAATAGCCCATTTTCTCCCACATATAATTCAAATTGGAGGAATCACCCAATTTTTCTTGGACCGGAAATCCTGGACTTCAACCCCCCGGGGTTACTCAAGTCCAAAATCGGCCATAAAATCCCCTGGGATATGGGCAAGGTGCTTTGCACAATTACCAAAATGGACAATCCTCACACTCACACATACCTAGGCAAAATGCATCGGACAGTAATGGTTCACTCGAATCATTACTTAAAGGTTTTATAAACCAAGCCAATGCAACGTTAAGGAGTTTCGAAACCCAACTCGGCCAATTTGCCGCCAATCTCAAGGGTAGACCTTTAGAAACTTTGCCTAGTGACACGAAATCCCCGAAGGGTAAAGAACATATCAAAGCCGTGACCGTGTTGAGTGAGGAGAGTTCAAAAGTCAATGATGACACAAGTGAAAACGTCGAAGAACCGACACATCAAAACGAAGTTTCACATGCTTTTGATATGTCAAAATTTCCTATTTTTGAGTCCTTCCACGGAAGAAACTCAAAAATTTGTTTCTGTCCAGAAAACAGTCCCTGCTTCAACTTCCAGCAATGTGCAACTCTCTGCTGAAAAGCCCGACAGTTGAAAGATTGTGCCCACTATCCAATAGAGTTGGCAAGGTGCAACTGTAAAGGAGACTAAATCCCATTATGAAAGAAGTTGTGAAGAAAGAAATCTTGAAATGGTTAGACGCGGGTATTATATACCCCATTTCTAGTAGCGGATGGGTGAGTCCGGTGCAATGTGTACCGAAGAAAGGTGAAACTACGGTTATCACTAATGAAAAAAATGAGCTCATCCCTACTAGGACCGTCGCTGGATGGCGGATTTGCATGGACTATAGATAATTGAATCTAGCAACCAAAAAGGACCATTTCCCTTTGCCCTTTATTGACCAAATGCTAGATAGATTGGCCGGAAAAGAATATTATTGCTTTTTGGATGGCTACTCGGGTTACAACCAAATTCATATAGCACCCGAGGACCAAGAGAAAACAACTTTCACTTGTCCTTTCGGAACTTTTGCTTTTAGGCGTATGCCGTTTGGTCTTTGTAATGCACCGACTACCATTCAACGGTGCATGATGTCAATTTTTTCGGACATGATTGAGGATACTATGGAAGTGTTTATGGATGACTTTTCCGTCATCGGTATATCTTTTGAAAATTGTCTTGACAATTTAAAGAAAAGTTTGGAAAGATGTGAAACTCATGATTTAATTTTAAATTGGGAGAAATATCATTTTATGGTACAAGAAGGAATCATTTTGGGTCACATGGTTTCTAAAAATGGTTTGGAGGTTGATAAAGCAAAAATCGAGGTAATATTGCAATTGCCCGAACCATCTTCGGTCAAAGGTATTCGAAGTTTTTTGGGACATGCAGGTTTTTACCGTAGATTTATTAAGGATTTTTCAAAAATTGCAAAACCTTTGTGTAACTTGTTGCATGTCGATCAAACTTTTGATTTTACCTTTGATTGTAAAAAAGCTTTTGAAACCATTAAAAAAGCTCTTGTCTCGGCACCTCTTGTCATTGCCCCAGATTGGGCCAAGCCTTTTGAGGTTATGTGTGATGCAAGTGACTGGGCTGTAGGTGCCGTTTTAGGACAAAAGCGAAACAAGACTTTTCACCCCATATACTACGCAAGTAAAACTTTAATGGAGGCTCAGTTAAATTATACCATCACAGAAAAAGAATTACTTGCGGTAGTATTTGCATTTGGTCGTTTTCGATTCTACTTGATTGGCACCAAAGTCACCGTTCATACGGACCACTCTGCCATCAAATATCTCTTTAATAAGACCGACGCTAAACCGAGGTTTATTAGATGGGTTTTTCTTTTGCAAGAATTCGATCTAGAGATAGTTGATCGCAAGGGATGATCAAGTGGCCGATCATTTATCAAGGATCGAAGGCAAAGTGTCAAGCGGGGGAAACCATGTGATAAGAGAAACTTTTCCCAACGAGTATATTTTGGCAATACAAGAAAATTATTCAAATGAACTTCTATGGTATGCCGATATTACCAACTACCTTGCTTGTGGGTTTAAGCCACATCATCTTCACGGTCAATGTTTTAAGAAATTTTTTCATGACTGTAAGCACTACTTATGAGACGATCCATCTCTTTACAAAATAGGAGCATATCAGGTCTTGCAAAAATGCGTCCCGAATTTTGAAATCCCATCTTTGTTGAAGGATTGTCATGCTTCACCGTATGGTGGCCACTTTGGTGGACAACGTACGGCGGCAAAAATCTTATAAAGTGGATTTTTTTGCCTACATTGTTTAAAGACGCATTTAATTTTGTGAAGAGATGTGAACAGTGTCAAAGAATGGGAAACTTTTCCCAACGAAACGAGATGCCTTTAAATAACATTCTTGAAGTCGAACTTTTCGATGTTTGGGACATAGATTTCATGGGACCGTTTACTATGTCTTTCGATAATCAGTACATTTTGGTAGCGGTTGATTATGTTTCGAAGTGGGTGGAAGCTAAGGCATGCCCGAAGAACGATGCGAAGACGGTAATCGATTTTTTACATAAAAATATTTTTGTCCGTTTTGGAACTCCCCGAACTTTGATAAGCGATGAAGGGACACATTTTATGAATCGAATGCTATCTACCGTTCTCACCAAATACAACATCCAACACCGAGTAACTACGACATATCATCCCCAAACGAATGGTCTTGCCGAACTTTCAAACCGAGAAATTAAAAATATTTTAGAAAAAGTTGTAAGACCGGATCGTAAGGATTGGTCGCTCAAGTTGGATGATGCATTATGAGCATACCGAACCGCATTCAAGACCTCTTTGGGAATGTCGTCGTACCAGTTAGTTTTTGGAAAAACATGTCACCTCCCGCTCGAATTGGAATATAAGGCTTTTTGGACAATAAATGAATTTAATTTAGACGCAAATTCGGCGAGAGCAAACAGAAAATTCCACCTTAATCAGTTGGAAGAATGGAGATTTCATGCCTACGAGAATGCCAAACTCTACAAGGAAAAAACAAAATTTTGGCATGATCGTAGATTAAATCGTCGAATTTTCTAAAATGGCCAAAAAGTTTTCTTTATTTCTCGAATAAAGATTTTTCCCAGAAAACTTAAGTCGAGATGGTCTGAACCATTCACCATAGTAAATGTGGGAAAATTCGGAACCATGGATCTTTTAAACCCTCAGGACAACACCACTTTTAAGGTTAACGGGCATAGGATAAAGCATTTCCTCCCGGAGGGAATAATCGATCCAACTCAGTGATTTGTGGAAAGGAATTCCAAAAGTTGTAAATATTTTGAAAGCAAGAATGGAGAAAAAGAAAAAAAATATAATAAAGAAAAATCTGATGTTTTTGAGTAGACAGTGAGAAGTTTGTGCCCACTGTCTGGGTCATCCGAATTTTGAAGAGGAGCCAGCAGCATTTTATTTTTCTTGTGTCAACAAATGCATTCTTTTCTTGATAATTAGAAATTGGCTGGAAAATGAGATTTTTAAGGAAAGAACACATGATGTCACCTTGAGGTAAACTTGGGAAAATGTGAAATAAGGGTTTGTGAGTCAAATCATTGGCTATGTACATCTTGGATGATTAGCCTTTGATAAGTGGGTATTTGAAAAAAAAAATATGTTTAGAAAAAATAAATAAATGGGAAGGTGATGAAAGAAATTTCTATTTATTTTATGTGATAAAAAGAGCAAGATTTTATTTAAAAAAATGACCAATTTTTGAAGAAATCTTGAAAATAAAATTTTGCAAGTGTGTATTCTCAACATATGTCTTTTTGAAAATTTTGGGTAGAATACTCGTATTTTATACAAGTACTTGTACCCTTAGATGAGACATCATGACATGAGGTCATTCTTTTTGGTCATTCCTTTTTTCTAATAAAATCAAAAATAACTTGTAATCATGCCTTTCAAATCACCTTTACAAGTTACCTTCCCAAGACTTTTTAAAATTTTTAAATCAAAACCCACTAAACCCATTTCTTTCTTTCTTCTTCACTCCTTCATCTTCCTCTTTTCCTTCAAGAAACCACCGGCCAAATACTCCTCCATGGCGCGACCAAAACAGCCGGTGCGCAACCACCCTTCCTCGTGTTCACTTTGCCGGTGACAGACCGCCGCCGCTTCTACCGCCGGTACCCCGCAGACGGCCGCACCCATTGCATCCTCGTCGGCCAAACCATCTTCATCGGCGACGGGAGGCTCCTCTACCGCCAGTGCCACCGCCACGAGCACCATTGCCGCCTTCCGCGACCTCCCTTCGGCGACTGTAAGTCCTCATCTACCCTCTTCATCCACACAACACTCATCACCCCCAACCACCATCGTACTCTCTTACGATGATGATGGTATGACTGTCCTCACAAGGGTGGCTCTATCATCTCATTTGGCCGAATCATCCTCAACCCCAAAACCATTTTCCATTTCGTTGAGCACCTCATACACCCCAACCACGATTGCACCATCAAAACCCACTTCTACACCCATCCCAAGTGATGATGAACCAACCCTAGCCCCTTCACCCACGGTTTCCCCAAATCACTCATGGTTCGATTTAAACCAAATGGGGGAGGGTGAGGATGAAGGCTTGGATGATATTACATTTGATTTTGAAGGTATACCGGAGGGAGGACCAACCGAGACTTTCCCGTTCGAAACACCGTCAACCACTGGTGCTGGTAAACAGCCCGATAAAACTCTCGTAACAGCCCCTATTGTTGAAAGGAGGCAAACTCGTTCATCGAGTCAAGCTTCGGATGGGCCGAAGACTAGGTCCCAGCAATGGCGGAAAAAGGGTAAAGCAAAGGTGACGGAGGCTCTTGATGACGATTATGCACCGGAAGAGGAAGAAACTCCAGTCCCGACACCGTGTAGATGACGGACTGTTTCGCGAACGAGAGGTACATCTTCATCCTTTGATGATCGGTTGGATCTTATACGCAATAATAGGTTTCTGTGTGAACGGGCTTTTGACCCGAAACTTAGTGAAAAATTGATGTGCGTTAAGCATAATTTACTTGTACATCATTGGGAAAACATGATAGCCATCCCATGTAAAGTGAATGAGCCATTAATTAAAGAATTTTTCGCGACAATCGGGAGTTCCAAAAATGACATAATTGTCATTCGAGGAACGGGGGTCAATTGGACAACATCGAAGTTAAACTCGGTGATTGGTCTCATTGCTCCCTTTGTCTGTTCATACCGACAATTCATAGATGGTGGATTTGATGTACCGGAAGAAGATATCGCACGAGCGCTTCTTTTACCCGGATACGGTTGGTCGCAAGACAACCGTCGAAAGATTTTGATGTCCGGGCATTTGACATTAGAGGCGGCCCTTTGGTTTCAATTTGTGCATCACAATATCATGCCTTCCATGCATGATCATACATTGTCACAGGCAAAGTGTATTTTGGTGTATTGCATCCTAAAGGAACTCCTGATAGACGTGGGCGCTCTTTCTTATTCGACCATACTAACATCAATTGTGCGAGCTTGTTCGTGTTTGATTTTTCCAGGTTTGATCACGAAGCTATTGACAGTTGCAAGGGTACTTGTTTCAGATCATGACATCATCACCTTTAACCATTCCTTGCTCGATCAAGGAATGGTCAACCGCATGCACAAGCCGGACCAAGAAAATACCGACTTAGCCGATGATGCTACCGGACCACAAGTCTCACATGGACCTGCTGTCAACAGCCCCCGAAGACCCTGCTGTTCCTGCCTCTAAACCAGCCGCAACTGCCCCTCCAACCACTATCGACATACCGCCGATACCACCTACGACCACGGGTTATGGTTTGGAGGTGTGGTTGTCACTCATGGCGAGCCAATGGGAGGAATGTAACCAGAAGATGGAGACAATGGTTGATGCTTTAGCCAAGATTGCCGAGAGAATCACTCAAGTTGAAGATCGAGTTGCCGGACTCACTGCGTGTTTAGAAAATTTTTGGATGTATACACGAGATAGGAACCGGGTCGTGAACATGTTTCTATCACACAAGAATGTGATGCTAGCTTCGGAGATACCGCACTTTCCCGGAGTCATTTGCCCTCCCCAAGTCAGACTACCGAAGATCAGACGGACCACCACACCGGATGCCACGGGAGAGGCATCCGCTAGTCGGGACGACATGGGTAAATTGGATTGATCATCTTCCTAGGTGTTTCGTTATGACTTTTGAAACTCAAAAACAATATTTTTTTGGATTGGGTGTTTAATACTTTATCCGACCGCCTCCTTTTGTGTTCATATACGGCGGTCGTTGATTGTTGAATAGGTCTTTTGATAAATTGCTACTCTAACTTACTTTTGTTTCTTATTGGGTGTTAATAATTTATTGGTATATCGTTGGCTTATTCTTCATTTTCAGGTGCGATTTCCTTGCGGAAATCTTTGAGTTGCAAATATTAAAAAGACGTGGGCCATCTTTCTTTTTGGCCCAAACACTTTCCATTATTACCAAAACCAACCACTTTAAACTCATTACTCCAATGCGGATATTGTTCGGTTTAAGTTTGGGGGAGGTTGTATGCCAAAGTATTGAAGAAAAAAAATCTTGAAATACCAAATGTTTTCGGAAAATTGGAAGACACAAAAAAATAGAAAAAATAAAGCAAAATACTTTAACCCAAAGACAAAAAGTGAATATCACTTCTTGGGTTTTTGAAAGTGTCAAAGACACAACAAAAAGATGCGAAAAGGCAAAATCATTCAAAGCAATTGTTGTCATTCTAAGACAAGTTTGGGGGAATTTTTTTAGTCAAATACACTAACCCCATAAAAGTCTCACCGATTAATTTTTGCACCTCGAAGATCAAAGAAGGGAAGTTGCACAACATTCAAAGCCCGATGAGATTTCAACGCCCATTCGTAAGTTATGATTTCTTGTTCCTCTTTGTTCATATTTCGTTTATTTTGATTACTTGAGGACAAGTAATATCTTAAGTTTGGGGGTTTGATAACTCTTATTTTTAAGAGTTATTTTTTATTTATATCCTTCCTTTTTGCTATTATTAAATACCCAATTTTCTTGTTTTTATCCTTTTATTTCAAAAAGTTTTAAAAAGATGATGAAACACAAAGGAAAAAGTATTATTTCAAAAACTTGTATTTTTCTGACAGCACTGCCCACTGTGGCACCACTGTGGGATATCTGCAAGCCTTGTTCCTGCTTTTTGGGAAACGTGCAGCTTGAAGATTCATCCAGATATTTTCTCCAGCTGTATATGAGCTGCCTTCCTTCTTCTATTTTATTTTTATTTGTATTTTTTTAACTTTGTACTAATTACCCTTAAGGTAATGATTGGATGTACCTTACTCCCTTCCTCTCCCCTATATAAAGAGGCTTGGGGAGTCATTTTGAACACACCAAGAAAACCCAACACCACCAAGTCACCAACACACCATGTAAGACACAAAACTCCTTTTGTGTCTCATTCTCTCTTTTTTTCTTAATAATTATTATTATTATTATGCTTTTAATTAATGTCTTTAATTAATGTCTTTAAATTATGTCTTTAATTTATATCTTTAATATCTAGTATTTTATTTCCTTGTACTTGTAATTTAGTTTTACATTAATGCAATTTATATTTAAGTATTATTTTATGTCTTTATATATTTTTATTATATCTAGCTAAATTACTTGTATGAGTGTGGGTGTGAGTTTAACTTAGGATAATTATTTAATATTTGGGTGTTTTTATCTTTTATCACTTCGTAACTTGGTCACTTAAGACGGTACATAAAATGCGGATAAGCTGATCACTTTGAAGTGTTAATATTAGATCTTGGACCCAGAGATGGGCGGATCCGAAATACGGCTTAAGTGATGCACAAAGAACTCGAGAGGGTCTTTGAATAATTATGTGGAGACGCGAATTTTGTATGCATCTGGCTAGGGGTTAAGCAATAGGTATTTTTATCACAAAGAGATTTGGGTAAGAATCGCATTCCTTTTACTTTTTAGCTAGATCGGCAAGTCTCGAAATGGTAAATGTAAAAACCTTATGGAATTTTATGGGGCCCGGTTATAAAAGTTCACTTTCGAGAGATTGGAACTTTTATAAACAACTCGTAAAAGTCTAACCATTTTATTGATAATTTTATCTTAAACAACACTTGCACCCATGCCCATTCTTTAATATTAGAAGTTTATTTCGTTATGTAGTTAGTCGGTCCTATTTTGGTCTTTTTATAAACAAAAATCCATCTTTATTTTACACTTCGAAATTCGTGCAAGAAGTTCATGAAAAATCTCTGAATCTCAGTAGTACCTTCTCTGTGGGAACAATCTCGGTACTTTGTACCATTTTATTACTTGCAAGCGATCATAGTGTCGGCGTGCATTTGCACCACCACTGTAGAAACTTTTTGCCCACTAGGTGAACACGAACGATTCCAGCCTGTCAGTATCACCAGGCACAGGGAGCATGTTTTAACCCATAAAGAGCTTTATCCAAACGATAGACGTGGTTTGGATACTTAGAGTCAAGAAACCCTAGAGGTTGTTCAACATAAACTTCCTGTCGAAGTTTTTCATTAAGGAAAGCGCTCTTTACATCCATTTGGTAGACTTTGAAGTCTCTTTGGGCAGCAAAGGCTAGAAAGAGTCGAATTGCTTCGAGTCTAGCCACTGGTGCGAAGGTCTTGTCATAATCGATCCCTTCTTCTTGTCTATAACCCTGAGCAATAAGTCAAGCCTTGTTACGGGTTACCATACATTCTTCATCTAACTTGTTGCGATAGAATGGTGCCTATCACTGTTTTGTCAGATGGACGTGGGACAAGGTGCCAGACTTTGTTCCTATCAAACTCAGTGAGCTCCTTTTGCATGGTAATGACCCATCTAGGGTCTGAGATAGCATCGTTGATCTTCGTGGGCTCAACTAAAGAAAGGAAGTTGACATAGAAACAAATATTACCTAGACCACGACGAGTCTGAATATCTGCACTTGGATCATCAAGAATTTGATGAATTGCATGCTATTTAGTCCATCGCTGAGCTAGTAGAGGATCATCATCTGAGCATAGATGTTCAGGAACAGAGAATGAGGCTTCAGCTGCAGATTTTTCAGCGATTGGAACAAATGCTAAAGGAGCCTCAGATTCAGCGACTGATACCGATTCAGATGCTGAAGGCATTTCATTCATTGATTGATCAGTGTTTGAAGTAGAAGGAGGAACACAGCTAATGGGCACAGCTACGATCTCTGAAGAAGACACATTGGTGTGATTAGCTGCAACTAGAATGATTAATGGATCATCTTCAGCTTCCGGGGCTTCAGTGTTGAGAGGAACGCTAAAGAAAGCTTCAAGTTGTCCAAAATGAGAAAACATCCAGTTTTCTAATTCTTCGTCGTCATTCATGATGGGTTTAGAATTAGCTGATTGAGATTCATCAAAGATGACATGAATAGTTTCTTCTGTTGTCTGTCGTCGTTTGTTGAATACTCTGAAGGCTTTGGACACTAAAGAATATCCAAGAAAGATTTCTTCATCAACTTTGGGATCAAACTTTCCTAGTTGATCATGATTGTTAAGAATATAACACGTGCAACCAAAGATATGTAGAAAGCTGATAGAGGGATTTCTGCCATGGAAAAGTTCGTAATATGTCTTCTTGAACCTCTTAACGATCAACGACCGATTTTGAGTGAAACAAGCGGTGTTGACAACTTCAGCCCAGAAATGAGTAGGGAGATGGAACTCCCTGAGCGTTGATCGAGCAGCCTCAATGATTGTTCGATTTCTCCTTTCAACGACCCCATTTTGCTGAGGAGTTCTCACTGAAGAAAAGCTGTGAGAAATTCCTTTGTCCTCAAAGAAGTTTTCCATAGTAATGTTTTTGAATTCAGTATCTTGGTCACTTCGGATAGATCGTACTTTTATATTGTTAAGTACTTCTATCTTCTTGATGAACGATATGATGTCTTCAAGTGCTTCACTTTTGGATCTGAGAAAGAAGACCCATGTGTACCTGGAGTACTCATCAATAATGAAGAGTGTATACTTCTTTCCAGCAATAGATTGGACGTTCACTGGACCAAAGAGATCCATGTGCAGTAGCTGAAGAGGCGATGTCACTGAAGAGATTTGCTTTGACTCGAAGCTAGCTCTTGTTTGTTTTCCTTTCTCACACACTAAACAAAGAGATTCCTTTGCAAAGGAGTGTTGAGGAAGACAAGTGACAAGATCATTTCTAGACAACTCGCTGAGTGTCTTGAAGTTAAGTTGAGAAAGCCGTTTATGCCACAACTAGTTGATATCTGACGAATCTTTAAAGATGAAACAACTATTCTCAGTGAGAGAAGAATCCATGATGATGTAGACATTCTCTAGACGAGAACCAGTTAAGGCAACCTTATCATCTTTATAATAGATGAAGCATGAATTCTTAGAGAACTTCACTGTGTAGTCTTTGTCACACAGCTGAATGATGTTGAAGACGTTGTGCTTCAGTTCTTCAACGTATGCAACACACCTGAATGTGGTTGCACCATTGGTTAATATACCAAAACCTCTGGTATATCCTTTTCTGTTACCTCCAAAGGTCATAGAAGGGCCTCTTTCTTCCTTGTAGTCGATGAGTAGGGATTTGTCTCTAGTCATGTGTCTTGAGCATCCCTATCGAGATACCATATGCCTTTGAATTCATGCACAAAGAAACAATTTTAAAATGTTTTTGGTACCCATTCTATTTGGGTCCAGCTATGTTAGAGGCATCATCTACTAAAACTGAAGAACCAGCGTCAGCAGACGGCTTCACTGAACCTGAAGAGATTTTAGTGGAAATAGGAACAACCTCTGACGCGAGAGAGATAGAGTCAGTAGGTGTCTTCACTGAGCCTGATGAAGAGGCTTCAGTGGCCGGAATTACTACACCTGATACTGAAGGCTTAACATCAATAGTTGTCTTCACTGAGCCTGAAGAGGAGGCTCCAATGGTTTTCTTCACCTTGGTTGCTTTAACAACCTTAGTGGTAGATTTTGCTTTGGTTGATTTCTCAACCTTAGCTACTTTCTTGCCCTTGGCTGGGGGACTAGCCTTGGCGGTCGAAGGACACTTACTGGCAATGTGTGTAGTTTCACCACAGTGTTTGCACTTCCTATAGCTGAGGGTAGTTTTAGGTCCAAGAAGTACCAGATTAGAAGAGGGAGAAGCTCCAACGATTCCCTTCTCATTAGTTCTAGGAGGAACTTCTGAGGAGTTGGAGTCCTTAGGTGAAGCATTCACGTTGACCTGAGACTTAGATTTATGAGAAGATTCAGATTTCTTGGTCCCTAAAGAAGAAGTAGGTGCACAAACTGAAGGAATAGATTTAGATCTATTTGACTTGTTAGCCTTCTTTGGAAGAAGTGTTTTGACAATGGATTTTCCCTTGTCTTTGCAACCTGAACTCAAAGGAGTTCCACCCAGATGACTCTCAGCTAAAAAAAGACTATGTTAGGACTAAAAAATCAATATTAATTGTATTCATCTTGAAAGTTAAATATAGTCTATAATTGTAAAAGTCAGCGTGTTTGACTTTATTAGATATGTTTGACTTTGACTTGTCTTTAGTTGTTTGACCATATAAATAGAAGTTAGTCTTTGTAATTGTAGGTAAGAGAGCTTAATTGTAAATCATATTACGTAAATGAGAGTTTGACTAGAATTGTAAGGATTGACTTTCTCTATCAATGTTCTTGATGATCTTGAATGCTATATCCTAATCTGCCATTGTTATGAAGTTATAATGAAGATTGATCAGTGAAATATAGGAACAAACAATTGGTATCAGAGCATGTTTGCAAGAAATCAGATGAAGAAATCAGAGATAAGTGAATTTTTTTTCTCTGAAGTGTTCTTCATTTTTCTTAGATTTTGATCCGAATTTTTCTTAAAATCTTGTGTTTTCGTGTTATAAATAGGATCAAAATGCTCGAAATTGAATTATGAATCTTTGTTATTCACAAAGATTTGTGATTTGATCTTTCGATTTTTAATTTTTGGTGGATTTTTGTGTTTTAGATTTTTTTTTTGTGTTCTTGATTTTTTCTTTAAACCAGTGTTTTTTGATCCATTTTTTTAAAAAGTTTTTTTGTTTTTGTGTTTTTGTTAGGTTTTAATCTTTTTTTTGAATTTTAATTTGTTTGATTTGGTGTTAAACCGTCCAATTTTTCAAAAGCCCAAATTCATTTTTAAGCCCATCATTCTTTTTGTCCGGATAAAGTATACGGATAAGTGGTAGGCTAGGATCGTTCGCGTATTCCTAGTGGGCAGAATGTCTGCACAATGTTGGTGCAAGTATACGCCGACACTATGATCGCTTGCAAGTAATAGAGTGGTACAAAGTACCGAGATCGTTCCCACAGAGAAGGTACAATTGAGATTTAGAGATTTAGAGATTTATCATGAGCTTCTTGCATGAGTTTCGAGATGTAAAATAACTTTGGATTTATAAAAAGACTGAAATAGGACCGACTAGCTAATTAACACAATAAACTTTTATATTAAAAAAGGCGATGGGCATGGGTGCAAGTGTTTTGCTTAAGATAAAATTTACAATAAAATGGTTAGACTTTTAC